>NW_027195901.1:60000-124731 GCF_038502225.1 Cherax quadricarinatus | reverse complement strand
TTTTATTGTTTTATTGAAATTTCTGTTAATGGTTTCTAGGGGATTTTTCCTAAGTTAAGAATAGGTTTCAGTATCATCTAAGAGATAATTCATTTTTTCTTGGTAACCATTTTCTTTCATAATTACTATTGCATTTATTTTGTCTGCTTTAGTAAGGCGCAAATTTTTATTGTTATTAAGAGTATCATAAGACTTAAAGAATCTTTGAGGGCAATTGGGAATGTTTTAACAAACCAGGGAATCCAGTCAGACCAATTGGGCCGGCACGCGTCAGGTGTTTAACCGTTGTGGGATCTGATAGTGAGGTGTTGGCCAGACCCCTTATATACCTTCCTTGGATGCTTTACTTTCATAGTTCCTTGATAATGTGAGTAGTCACGAAAGCGCTTGGAATTTCTCTATTCCTTCAGAGTGGTTGTTTTGCATATTCTGAAATCACCTGTTTACTGTGATCTTATTGCATATATATATATATATATATATATATATATATATATATATATATATATATATATATATATATATATATATATATATATATATATATATATGCAAGGAATTCGCAAGAGCAGGCGAAATATATACAAACACTGATCTCTGGCTGAAGGAGACTCGAACCTACGAACCTTAGAACAAGGTATGCAGTGCTATACCAATCTACCCACACTGGACAATACCTTGGCGTGTAGCACTAGCTACAGACCAAGGTATTGTCTAGTGTGGGTAGATTGTTAAATTTGTTAAATTTGATAAAATTCTCTAGTAAGGCTGATGCATGCAGGGGACGAGATGAAAAGCTGTGGGCCTTCTCCCTGAAAGCAGGCTGCCTTATATCAACGTGTAGCGCAAGCTACTCGCCAAGGTATTTTCCAGTGTGGTGAGATTGGTACAGCACTACATACTTTGTTCCAATGTTCGTAGGTTCGAGTCTCCTTCAGCCAGAGATCAGTGTTTATATATACATACATATATATATATATATATATATATATATATATATATATATATATATATATATATATATATATATATATATATATATATATATAAATATATATATGCAAAACAACCACTCTGAAAGAATAGAGAAATTCCAAGCGCTTTCGTGACTACTCACATTATCAAGGAACTATGAAAGTAAAGCATCCAAGGAAGCTATATAAGGGGTCTGGCCAGCACCTCACTATCAGATCCCACAACGGTTTAAACATCTGACGCGCGCCGACCCAACTTGGATAGGTCCTTGGCACAACTCACCCCACAAACTATTCTACCCAAGAAATAAGAAATTTTAAAGATTATTTGTCCAGTGTATTATTAAATTCTTCCCAAATTCTATTAATTATAAATGGATCTAATTTATATAAACCAAAGGAAATATTCATATTATTGTCAAAACTGCTTTTTATGAAACAAGATTCAATTATATTCCTGTCGACCATGGACTTGCTTGATACTACTTTCTCAACTTTTTGAAAATCAATTGGATGGTTAAAATCTCTTACATGAATAAATAGAGCATTGGAATCTTGTCCAGTTCTAATGCTATATTTATGTTGTTTTAATCTTAGTTCGAGATTTTTATCAGTTTGACCGTAATAAACTTTATCGCAAATTTTACAAGGAATCTTATAGACACATCCATCAGCATTTTGGGGGGAATTCTTTATCAAAAGTTTTTTTTACTGTATCAAGATTTTTGAATACAACTTTAATATTAAAAGTCTTAAGAAGAGAAGGCATATCAACCAAGTTTTCATGGTAAGGGAGAACCAACATATTTTTAGTTGAATAAGGCTGGTTGTCCCTTTTTGGATTGTAAAAAGTATTTCTAGCAACTTTAAAAGATTTATCAATTACATTTCTTGGGTATTTTAAATCATTACCTATTTCATAAATTTTGGATATTTCCTCATCTATGAACTCAGGACTACAAATTCGTAAAGCTCTCAGAAACATTGATGAGAAAACAGACAGTTTGACTCTATCTTGATGCGAGGAATAATAGTGGACATAGGAACAGTTATTAGTAGGTTTTCTGTAAATTTTAAATTTGAATTCATTATTACCCTTAATAATTAAAACATCTAGAAAAGGCAATGAGTTATTTTCTTCAAACTCAACAGTAAAGTTTATTGAATGGGCTAAGCTATTTAATTTTCCAAGGAAATGGTGTATATCTACATTTTTGGGCATAAGACACAAAATATCATCAACATATCTGAACCATTTAGCTCTATTAGGGAGGATTGTGTTAAGTAACCTTGTTTCAAAAAATTCCATGTATAGGTTACTAAGAACAGGTGAAAGAGGATTTCCCATTGCCATACCAAACTTCTGAGTGTAAAATTTATCATTAAATACAAATTTTGCATCAACAATGCAAAGTTTAATAAGTTCAATGATAGTAGGAACTGGCAATGGTAAATCATAGTTAACGAGTTCTTCAGATAAGAAACTTAATAAATCATCAACAGGGAATCCAGTCAGACCAATTATTAGCTCCATAGGGTCAGTTTCATATAAATTATCCAAATGGCTTGTTGATATTTTGAGCCCTATTGTTGGCAAAATTTCTAACTTTAATGTTAAAAACAACATAGACTTGGTTGATAAATTAAGCTCCTTGACTGACTTAAATGATTTTAACATGGTTAGTTTTGATGTTACTTCCTTGTTTACGAAAGTTCCTGTTGATGATTTATTAAGTTTCTTATCTGAAGAACTCGTTAACTATGATTTACCATTGCCAGTTCCTACTATCATTAAACTTATTTAACTTTGCATTGTTGATGCAAAATTTGTATTTAATGATTAATTTTACACTCAGAAGTTTGGTATGGCAATGGGAAATCCTCTTTCACCTGTTCTTAGTAACCTATACATTGAATTTTTTGAAACAAGGTTACTTAACACAATCCTCCCTAATAGAGCTAAATGGTTTAGATATGTTGATGATATTTTGTGTCTTATGCCCAAAAATGTAGATATACACCATTTCCTTGGAAAATTAAATAGCTTAGCCCATTCAATAAACTTTACTGTTGAGTTTGAAGAAAATAACTCATTGCCTTTTCTAGATGTTTTAATTATTAAGGGTAATAATGAATTCAAATTTAAAATTTACAGAAAACCTACTAATAACTGTTCCTATGTCCACTATTATTCCTCGCATCAAGATAGAGTCAAACTGTCTGTTTTCTCATCAATGTTTCTGAGAGCTTTACGAATTTGTAGTCCTGAGTTCATAGATGAGGAAATATCCAAAATTTATGAAATAGGTAATGATTTAAAATACCCAAGAAATGTAATTGATAAATCTTTTAAAGTTGCTAGAAATACTTTTTACAATCCAAAAAGGGACAACCAGCCTTATTCAACTAAAAATATGTTGGTTCTCCCTTACCATGAAAACTTGGTTGATATGCCTTCTCTTCTTAAGACTTTTAATATTAAAGTT
Organism: Cherax quadricarinatus; assembly: GCF_038502225.1. Lineage (NCBI taxonomy): Eukaryota > Metazoa > Arthropoda > Malacostraca > Decapoda > Parastacidae > Cherax > Cherax quadricarinatus. Next base: position 121,271 of record NW_027195901.1, on the reverse strand, counting down.
GTATTCAAAAATCTTGATACAGTAAAAAAACTTTTGATAAAGAATTCCCCCCAAAATGCTGATGGATGTGTCTATAAGATTCCTTGTAAAATTTGCGATAAAGTTTATTACGGTCAAACTGGTAAAAATCTCGAACTAAGATTAAAACAACATAAATATAACATTAGAACTGGACAAGATTCCAATGCTCTATTTATTCATGTAAGAGATTTTAACCATCCAATTGATTTTCAAAAAGTTGAGAAAGTAGTATCAAGCAAGTCCATGGTCGACAGGAATATAATTGAATCTTTTTTCATAAAAAGCAGTTTTGACAATAATATGAATATTTCCTTTGGTTTATATAAATTAGATCCATTTATAATTAATAGAATTTGGGAAGAATTTAATAATACACTGGACAAATAATCTTTAAAATTTCTTATTTCTTGGGTAGAATAATTTGTGGGGTGAGTTGTGCCAAGGACCTATCCAAGTTGGGTCGGCGCGCGTCAGATGTTTAAACCGTTGTGGGATCTGATAGTGAGGTGCCGGCCAGACCCCTTATATAGCTTCCTTGGATGCTTTACTTTCATAGTTCCTTGATAATGTGAGTAGTCACGAAAGCGCTTGGAATTTCTCTATTCTTTCAGAGTGGTTGTTTTGCATATTCTGAAATCACCTGTTTACTGTGATCTTATTGCATATATATATATATATATATATATATATATATATATATATATATATATATATATATATATATATATATATATATATATATATATATATATTTATATATATATATATATATATATACCTGGAGAGAGTTTCGGGGGTCAACGCCCCCGCGGCCCGGTCTGTGACCAGGCCTCCTGGTGGATCAGGCCCTGATCAACCAGGCTGTTGCTGCTGGCTGCACGCAAACCAACGTACGAGCCACAGCCCGGCTGATCAGGAACTGACTTTAGGTGCTTGTCCAGTGCCAGCTTGAAGACTGCCAGGGGTCTGTTGGTAATCCCCCTTATGTGTGCTGGGAGGCAGTTGAACAGTCTCGGGCCCCTGACACTTATTGTATGGTCTCTTAACGTGCTAGTGACACCCCTGCTTTTCATTGGGGGGATGGTGCATCGTCTGCCAAGTCTTTTGCTTTCGTAGTGAGTGATTTTCGTGTGCAAGTTCGGTACTAGTCCCTCTAGGATTTTCCAGGTGTATATAATCATGTATCTCTCCCTCCTGCGTTCCAGGGAATACAGGTTTAGAAACCTCAAGCGCTCCCAGTAATTGAGGTGTTTTATCTCCGTTATGCGCGCCGTGAAAGTTCTCTGTACATTTTCTAGGTCGGCAATTTCACCTGCCTTGAAAGGTGCTGTTAGAGTGCAGCAATATTCCAGCCTAGATAGAACAAGTGACCTGAAGAGTGTCATCATGGGCTTGGCCTCCCTAGTTTTGAAGGTTCTCATTATCCATCCTGTCATTTTTCTAGCAGATGCGATTGATACAATGTTATGGTCCTTGAAGGTGAGATCCTCCGACATAATCACTCCCAGGTCTTTGACGTTGGTGTTTCGCTCTATTTTGTGGCCAGAATTTGTTTTGTACTCTGATGAAGATTTAATTTCCTCATGTTTACCATATCTGAGTAATTGAAATTTCTCATCGTTGAACTTCATATTGTTTTCCGCAGCCCACTGAAAGATTTGGTTGATGTCCGCCTGGAGCCTTGCAGTGTCTGCAATGGAAGACACTGTCATGCAGATTCGGGTGTCATCTGCAAAGGAAGACACGGTGCTGTGGCTGACATCCTTGTCTATGTCGGATATGAGGATGAGGAACAAGATGGGGGCTAGTACTGTGCCTTGTGGAACAGAGCTTTTCACCGTAGCTGCCTCGGACTTTACTCTGTTGACGACTACTCTCTGTGTTCTGTTAGTGAGGAAATTATAGATCCATCGACCGACTTTTCCTGTTATTCCTTTAGCACGCATTTTGTGCGCTATTACGCCATGGTCACACTTGTCGAAGGCTTTTGCAAAGTCTGTATATATTACATCTGCATTCTTTTTGTCTTCTAGTGCATTTAGGACCTTGTCGTAGTGATCCAATAGTTGAGACAGACAGGAGCGACCTGTTCTAAACCCATGTTGCCCTGGGTTGTGTAACTGATGGGTTTCTAGGTGGGTGGTGATCTTGCTTCTTAGGACCCTTTCAAAGATTTTTATGATATGGGATGTTAGTGCTATTGGTCTGTAGTTCTTTGCTGTTGCTTTACTGCCCCCTTTGTGGAGTGGGGCTATGTCTGTTGTTTTTAGTAACTGAGGGACGACCCCTGTGTCCATGCTCCCTCTCCATAGGATGGAAAAGGCTCGTGATAGGGGCTTCTTGCAGTTCTTGATGAACACAGAGTTCCATGAGTCTGGCCCTGGGGCAGAGTGCATGGGCATGTCATTTATCGCCTGTTCGAAGTCATTTGGCGTCAGGATAACATCGGATAGGCTTGTGTTAATCAAATTTTGTGGCTCTCTCATAAAAAAATTCATTTTGATCTTCGACTCTCAGTCTGGTTAGCGGCTTGCTAAAAACTGAGTCATATTGGGACTTGAGTAGCTCACTCATTTCCTTGCTGTCATCTGTGTAGGACCCATCTTGTTTAAGTAGGGGCCCAATACTGGACGTTGTTCTCGATTTTGATTTGGCATAGGAGAAGAAATACTTTGGGTTTCTTTCGATTTCATTTATGGCTTTTAGTTCTTCCCGCGATTCCTGACTCCTAAAGGATTCTTTTAGCTTAAGTTCGATGCTTGCTATTTCTCTGACCAGTGTCTCCCTACGCATTTCAGATATATTGACCTCTTTTAGCCGCTCTGTTATTCTTTTCCGTCGCCTGTAAAGGGAGCGCCTGTCTCTTTCTATTTTACATCTACTCCTCCTTTTTCTTAGAGGAATAAGCCTTGTGCATACATCGAGTGCCACCGAGTTAATCTGTTCTAGGCATAAGTTGGCGTCTGTGTTGCTTAGTGTATCTTCCCAGCTTATATCGGTTAGGACTTGGTTTACTTGGTCCCACTTTATGTTTTTGTTATTGAAGTTGAATTTGGTGAATGCTCCCTCGTGACTAGTCTCATTATGTCGGTCTGGGGCTCCACGCATACATGTCTGAACCTCAATTATGTTGTGATCTGAGTATATTGTTTTTGATATGGTGACATTTCTTATCAGATCATCATTGTTAGTGAAGATGAGGTCTAGTGTATTCTCCAGTCTAGTAGGCTCTATTATTTGCTGGTTTAAATTGAATTTTGTGCAGAGATTTAAAAGCTCGTGTGAGTGTGAGTTTTCATCAGAGCTGCCTCCTGGTGTTATTACTGCAACAATATTATTTGCTATATTCCTCCATTTTAGGTGCCTTAAGTTGAAATCCCCCAGGAGCAAGATGTTGGGTGCAGGAGCTGGAAGATTTTCCAGACAGTGGTCAATTTTTAACAGCTGTTCCTGGAATTGCTGGGATGTTGCATCCGGAGGCTTGTAGACTACCACAATGACTAGGTTTTGGTTCTCGACCTTTACTGCTAAAACTTCCACTACATCATTTGAGGCATTAAGCAGTTCTGTGCAAACAAGTGACTCTGCAATGTACAGGCCAACCCCCCCCCCCTTGTGCCTGTTCACTCTGTCACATCTGTATAGGTTGTAACCTGGGATCCATATTTCGTTGTCCAAGTGATCCTTTATGTGGGTCTCAGTGAAAGCCGCGAACATTGCCTTTGCCTCTGCAAGCAGTCCACGGATGAAAGGTATTTTGTTGTTTGTTGCTGGCTTTAGACCCTGTATATTTGCAAAGAAGAATGTTATCGGACTGGTGGTATTGTTGGTACTGGGGGGGGATTTTTTTTCCGGCATTAGTATCTGTATCTGTTGGTTTGGAGTGGAGGCCATCGACTGTGGTTCCACTCCAGGAATGACTGGATTTGGTGTACGATTTCTGCCATTTCCTGCCAGTTTTTTTTCCTTCCTGGCACTAAAAAACCTCTCCCTCTTGAGTGGCTGTGGCTACCCAGGTTTTCCCATGGCCTGGATGTTTTGTATCTTTTTGTCCCCTTTAGATGGTATGCCTGGCAATTTAAGTTATAGCACAGTCTTTCCTGTACTGAAGAGGTACACATTTCAGGGTGAAAAAGCTTACAGGAAGGGAGTTTGCATTTTCCTGTTGTCATATGGGCATGGCATTTTCTAGGGTGGTCATAGTTGCACGTCCCGTCTGTTTTTCCAGATTTCCCATGCCAGCAGATACCAAGTGCATAGTATGTGCATAGTATGTCGTGCCGAATAGGCAGAACTTGCGATCTTGGCTTAAATAGCAACGCTCATCTTGCCATATAGGACAAGCGAAAATTTGTGTATGCAATAATGTCCCCAAAATCATTCTGAACCTAACGAAAAAAATATATTTCACTGTGTTTGTTTAGTATTAAATTAATTATTGTAAACAAATCTAAAATATATTTACTTGGGTTAGGCTAAAATAAATTGTTCTTTTTACAATAAGGTTAGGTAAGTTTTCTAAGACTCTTTTGGTGCAAACTTATAAATTTTTACATCAACATTAATGAAAAAAATATATCTTTAAACGTATAAGAGAAAATTTCAGAAAGAACTTAATTTTAAATGAGTTCTTACTAATTGACCAGTTTTACATATTCGGCACGATATATATATATATATATATATATATATATATATATATATATATATATATATATATATATATATATATATATATATATATATATATATACATATGTCGTGCCGAATAGGCAGAACTTGCGATCTTGGCTTAAATAGCAACGCTCATCTTGCCATATAGGACAAGCGAAAATTTGTGTATGCAATAATTTCGCCAAAATCATTCTTAACCTAACGAAAAAAATATATTTCACTGTGTTTGTTTAGTATTAAATTACTGTAAACAAATCTAAAATATATTTACTTGGGTTAGGCTAAAATAAATTGTTCTTTTTACAATAAGGTTAGGTAAGTTTTCTAAGACTCTTTTGGTGCAAACTTATAAATTTTTACATCAACATTAATGAAACAAATATATCTTTAAACGTATAAGAGAAAATTTCAGAAAGGACTTAATTTTAAATGAGTTCTTACTAATTGACCAGTTTTACATATTCGGCACGACATATATATATATATATATATACATATATATATATATATATATATATATATATATATATATATATATATATATATATTCGGTAATTGTTATTTAATGTTGCAGTAGCAAGTAATGATACTACTGAATTCAACTGCCTGGACAACTTTACTTGAAGCCTTTATTGAGTCCCTCTGTGTACTAATGTCTCCATCTACTACTTTCTCTGTCATTTTTACGCTCTCTACTAGTGTTTTTCTGTACCAGTCTCAATGTCTATTAAATTCTTTATCAGTTTCTACACTTAATATAGATGTCTTCCAGTCTCTTCCAAGTCTTTTTCTTTATCTGCCTCAATCTAAAATTCTCTCCATATACCAGCTAATCAATTTACTTGTCTCAGTCAACAGGACTCGCTGTTTACTCGTTTCTCGGTCTTACACGATCCTCCGCACCCTCTTCTCACCTTAGTTTAGACACTTTAATTTTTATTCTTTGGCAGTCTTTCAAGTGTATAAGAGCTAAGAGACAGTCCGGAATTCTTAGTAACAGATAATGAGCACCTTGTTAACTGGAGGGCCTCTCAGAGCGCCAAGCAGCTTTACGTACTAGAGAACGACGACAGGGAGAGAATAACTGCCTCATGAGACGTCCCAACTCAAAGAATGGAGTGGGAGCGAAATATTTTAGTAACAACGAAGTTAGGGGAATATGTTTGAGCATAAATACAAGGCTGTTGTATATGAAATTAGTGTGTAACTACCAGCCTAGAAGGAATGTGTTTGTACATTCAGAGTCAACCTTTTCAAAATCTTTTGCTTTGTAAATAAAAAGTTCGCTTTTAATTCCTCACTGATGAAATATGATGCACAGCCATTCCACCCCTCTGGACAGACACTTAAACATATTCCAGACATTATCTCTACCTAGCTGTTACGTCTCCGACGCAAACCTTAAGGGAGTCAGGGCGAAGGATGCATAGGGTGTCCACAAAAACATTCCCTGATTTCAAACAGGTATAACATGTAACTTTATTGCAATAATCTTCCACAGTTAGTAGCTTCAGATGGAGGATTTCGTTCAGTTTCATGTGGTATAGGGTAGCATTAAAGGCACTCAATGTTCGCCCCTCTGGTTGCTCGGCAAACATCAATGTGATAGTCCAGTTCGGTCCAGACGCTCTGCAGCATATCTGGTGTTATCATGCGAACTGCTTCAGTGATCGAAATTTTCAGCTCCTCCAGGGTTGCAGGCACTGGTGGAACGTAAACTGTGCTCTTCACGTACCCCCAAAGAAAGAAGTCTCAAACACTTAGGTCCGGTGACCTCGCACGCCACTTGCACTGGTATCCTCCTCAGAATAAACCATATGGCCTATTTTTGTATCATCAGCAAATTTGCTCATGTCACATGTAATTCCTTCATCATGGTCATTAATGTAAATTATGAACAACAATGGGCCTAAAACTGATTCTTGTAGAATACCACTAGTTACAGGTCCCCATTCAGATTTGACCCCATTAATGGAAACTCTGTGCTTTCTTTGGTAAGCAATGCCTCTGTCCATGCTAGAACTTTACCAGGAGCTGCCACTTTTCATGTGAGTCAAAATGTATATGTTAGAAAAGAGAGATGGATAAATGTTGGTGGAGGGAGACAAGTCAAGAGATATGTGATGGAGAGAGAGATAGACAGGGAGGACGTCGTGGTAGTGCGAGAACGTGTGTTAATGGGCTCAGCAAACGATTTTAATTATTCCTTTACTACGATGGTTAGTAAGGAAAAACTGTTGAGTGACACAGGACTTCCTACAACACACCAGTAAGCAGTGAGTCATTACCTTCATGCAGTTGAATATTAGTGAAATGATTTCTATATCTACACACACACACACACACACACACACGTTCTCCTGAAGCGCACATCAACCAAATAACTGCTGCAGCATATGGGAGCCTAGCAAACCTCAGAACAGCATCCCGACATCTTAATAAGGAATCGTTCAGGACCCTGTACACCGTGTATGTTAGGCCCATATTGGAGTATGCGGCACCAGTTTGGAACCCACACCTAGCCAAGCACGTGAAGAAACTAGAGAAAGTGCAAAGGTTTGCAACAAGACTAGTCCCAGAGCTAAGAGGTATGTCCTACGAGGAGAGGTTAAGGGAAATCAACCTGACGACACTGGAGGACAGGAGAGATAGGGGGGACATGATAACGACATACAAAATACTGAGAGGAATAGACAAGGTGGACAAAGACAGGATGTTCCAGAGATTGGACACAGTAACAAGGGGACACAGTTGGAAGTTGAAGACACAGATGAATCACAGGGATGTTAGGAAGTATTTCTTCAGCCACAGAGTAGTCAGTAAGTGGAATAGTTTGGGAAGCGATGTAGTGGAGGCAGGATCCATACATAGCTTTAAGCAGAGGTATGATAAATCTCACGGTTCAGGGAGAGTGACCTAGTAGCGATCAGTGGAGAGGCGGGGCCAGGAGCTCGGACTCGACCCCCGCAACCTCAACTAGGTGAGTACACACACACACACACACACACAAATATATGTATATATATATATATATATATATATATATATGTGTGTGTGTATATATGTATGTATGTATATGTATATATATGTATGTATGTATGTATGTATGATGGGGTCCACCTCTGGTGTAAATTGTGGGACCCATAGCCTCGGAGAAGTGGATAAAAAGGCTTCTAGGAAGAGTATTTGGATTTCTTCCTGAAGCCGTTTAAATATTCCACTTCCCCTACCACCCCATCTTTTCATTCTTTTTTACCAATAGGTATATTTTATTACATAATATGGTACAAAAGGTTTAAGAGATACATTGTTGATATAAAGATGGCATATACAGTACATGAGATGTGAGAGATACATGTCTAGTACACATTGTTACATGTTTGTCACTGATTATAATGCAGAATCTCATCCAGCTCTTCAGAACTGGGGCGTGTGCCCAAAATACGGCAGGCATTACCCCCCTGAACAGCAGCGCTGAGTCGCTGGAACAGAGAACTAGCTGCCCTGGGATCCCTAGTTACCCTGATGAGTCTTTTGCCTAAAGGAACATAGAGGCACTCTTTCACCATGAGCCAAGGGTCTCTGAGCATATGGGAACAAACATATAATGATGGGCAAGTTCTCCATATTTTCTAGACTTTTGGGACTCCCTGAAGCTGGCGGCTGTCCCTCCTTCCTCCCTGGTGTATTGGAGATAGGTATCAGCCAAGGTAGATGCACATGTGTAGCCCCACACCACCTGCTTACCGTCTGTTCAGGCTTAAAGTGTGACACCATCTGGATCCTTCTGGCTGCCATCAGATCTGCATAGTTGAGGTGGCTCCCTTACTGCTGGGCATCCAGCTGTTGTGAGGCTCCTCTTGATAATGTTATTAACCTCCTTATGTCTTGCAATTTTTCCCTCGGATTTACGGCACACAAGACCATGGTACCCGAATCGGTCTGCAGCTTCACTGCCACAAATACACCTGTGTTCAGCGAAAATAGGGGTGGTAAGTCGAAGAGCAACACCAATACGGATGGTCTGTGGGTCGAGCCGTGTGCCAAGGCTGGAGTTGGGAACAGCCAACAGAAAGTCCCCTGTATGAGGAGCTCTCACTGCCAGGAGGTGGGCTTTATCCTACCCTGTTACACTCTGAAGCATTGTTAGACTATTTTCTCCACTATCCGGCCATCCCAGTGCGACTGTTTGTAGTTGTTGGGGGGAGCAGGTCTGGTTTTAGAGCCTGTTAGATTATCCCAGATCATGGCTCTGTCAGTGAAGTTTTGGTCCTGGACTCCAATCTTGTCCTTAAGATACACAAATAACCCGCACATAAAAGAGAGAAGCTTACGACGACGTTTCGGTCCGACTTGGACCATTGACAAAGTCAATGGTCCAAGTCGGACCGAAACGTCGTCGTAAGCTTCTCTCTTTTATGTGCGGGTTATTTGTGTATCGTTCCAGTCACGGTATTGTGCCTTTTTGTTATTTATTTGTCCTTAAGATGTTCAGGTAGAATTGTTACTACAAGCCCTCTGGATGCAATACATGAGGACAAAAAAGCAGGTAGTGCAATTTGTGATGACTTGCAGACACCAATGCCTCCTAGTCTGACTGGAAGTGTAGCTTGGTTCCACTGCCTATCTACTAGAGTAAGGTTAAGTACTTTCGTAAAAATCTGCCTCAGGATACTCTCATATTCGAGCACTATAAGGTTATCATATGAAGGTGCACATCTTAGGAAATATGTCAGCCAAGGCAGACTCAAGCACTTTGTGAGAAAGCACAAGGCAACGTGGATGTCAAGATTGCCTATTTGTTGTTCCATTCTCCTCAGTTCTTCCAATTTCTTCCTGAGGATTGTGTCAATGGCATCACTTCCCAGAGGTTCTCCAAGCAAGATGCTATTTGTAGGGGCAATGACTGATGCTCCTGGTAGTTTGGATCTCACTGCATTTATCACTTGTTGATTGACTGAGATGATTTCACATCTGGATGGATTCAGGATGAGACCCATTTCCTGTCCCTGTGTCATCACATGTGTAAGATCACCTAAGAGGGACTCCTTTGTACCTGCTATTGTGCCATTATCCAGGAATCAGATGTTTAGCTCAATGGTCAGTTTGACTGTGATTTCCTTAACTGCTATACAGAAGAGAAATGTTTCATTAGGATCCCCTTGCTGGACACCCTCTGATGATGTGATTTCATGCTCTCCAAACAGGAGCATTGATTCCTTACTATATCCAGCTGAAACAAAGGGGAAGAGACCAGGGAAATGTTCTTGTACCACTGCTAATACCACATCTTTTTTCAGGAGATTAAATGCATTCTTGAAGTCTAATTTTACCACTGCATTGTCCTCAGGCAGGTTGTTGATATACGACCTTGCTGCTTGAACCGCTGCTTCACTTCCTCGAGAGACCCCAAAACCAAGCTGGTTTGGATAAAGCATCATGGCTACCTCTGCGTGAATGCTTTGGACAGCAGCTTTGGAAGCGAGGTTGCGAAAAGTGTTGCCTACTGCAATAGGCCTAATTCCTCCATCCTTTTTTTAAGTGCACAAAGTGTTGCACCAAAAAAGAAAGGTTTAATTTCATCAGGAATCAGACCAGCCAAGGAATTGTTGACGAACCTTGTGATCTCTGAAAGCAATGTCTCTGCAATCTCCCCAATAACTGGATTAACCATTTCCTTTAAATGTTGTGGCCTTATTCTAGTGTAACCCCCAGCAGAGCCAGATGGGAATGACATTATTGCTTTGTAAATGTTCAAGTCTTCCACAATCAATGGTTCCATAGTGGGGACAGAGGTGCTGGAACTGTTGGTGCCCCTGGTTTCCATGGCAGGGTGCTTTCCTCTAAGTGCTTCAGCCGTGTCAGCATCCCTGGGGGCAACTATATCTTCATTGGTAATAATTCTGATTGCCCCCACTGTGTTGCCCTCTTCAATTTTCTTGCTCACCTGCACTCTGACTTTTTCACTGTCAGTGGAGTGGGGGTTCTGCCTCTCCCGTTTTTGTATTGACGGGACGGTGAATGAGGTTATCAGTTCTAGGAAAGTCTCTTAAAGATTTAATGATCATGGAGGCTAGCCTCTTTCCCTTCTTTCCGGCACAGCTAAGCAGACATTGCCGAAAAGTAGCAAGTTGTGCCATGCCTTGATGGTTGGTGGAGCATTTAGGATAGTGGAACCATCGTTTACTTTTTTTAAGAGGCCTGTAAGTTTCCCAGCTGCTTGTGGACGGGCTGCTTTGGGAATATGTGTGTGTCCTGGTACTTGCTGATTTAATTGCTTTCAAGATATCTGATGAGATGAGATCTGTTGGAGTGGGTTCAGGTGCCTGAGATGGATCTGGATCATCACTTTCCACAGGAGGACATCCTCAGCCAGGGCAGCTACCATGTTTGCGGAGGAAACCATTAGGGTTGAGACAACGATGCTGTAAACACGACCGACACTTGCCTCTCCTAGTAGTGCCAGCCAAGCCATTTCCCTGGCTGCTTGCTTCCTCCTGGTTGGCATCCATCTGCCTAGACTAAACAGTAGGAGTGGAATATGACATACTGGGTGGCCCGGTGGCCTGGTGGCTAAAGCTCCCGCTTCACACACGGAGGGCCCGGGTTCGAATCCCGGCGGGTGGAAACATTCCGACACGTTTCCTTACACCTGTTGTCCTGTTCACCTAGCAGCAAATAGGTACCTGGGTGTTAGTCGACTGGTGTGGGTCGCATCCTGGGGGACAAGATTAAGGACCCCAATGGAAATAAGTTAGACAGTCCTCGATGACGCACTGACTTTCTTGGGTTATCCTGGGTGGCTAACCCTCCGGGGTTAAAAATCCGAACGAAATCTTATCTTATCTTATGGTGCGTGGAAGGTAGTAAACTTGACCGTGGTGGCCTGGTGGAGTTTGAGGGGCTGGTGAGGGGCAGGGAGGGGAAAGGGAAAACTGCTGCTGGGAACTTGGTGGGGGAAGCTCTGGTAGTGGGTGGTGGAGACGTAGGTTGGGTGGGGTTAGCCCCAGGAGAGGGGTGAGGGGGAGTACAATACATATGAACTTGCACACTGAATATTGTTCACACTGTCTTACAATACACACATCATTATTTGTTTTCCATGTATATCATGAACGATGTGGGTATGGGCACTGCTGTACCCATGTGTTCCCTCACCATCTACACACCACGCCTCTTCCCCCCACCCCCGTGGCGTGGGGGAGGCGACACTGACTGGTCACTCCCTCCTTAACATTAATCCCACATTGTTTTTCCATAACATATGCCTCTAGTTATTCCATCCATCAACACGTAATCATTTCTAAGTTAACTGGAAGCATGACGCATGGTGCTGGAGGTGGGTGTTTTTGTGAGAGCTTTCCGAGGTTTGTATATACGATAATCTTGGCCAGTACTGACACACAGTGTAGGCCTTATTCTCTCCCATCCCCACTGGCCGTCTTCCCCACTACCACCACTCACCAACATTCACAAACTGCACAACACTTCCACTAATTACAATGAAAAAGTGCACTGAAACGTCTTCTCGCTGCAATGGAATCTTCCCAGAGTATTCACACTGAGTCCTGCTCAGTCTTAACCTGGTCAACCTCTTTCATCAGGAGTTATAATTGAAAATCCCGCAGCTAGCCCGCCACACATATTAACTTACATTAAATATATTTATTGGTGCAGCCTATAAGTAAGTTGGTAAGTTGGACACTGTGACACTTAGCAACATTTAGGAATATTTTTTGAGGAAACGTTCAGCCAATCAGTGAATATATATATATATATATATATATATATATATATATATATATATATATATATATATATATATATATATATATATATATATATATATATATGTACATATATATATATATATATATATATATATATATATATATATATATATATATATATATATATATATATATATATATATATATATATATATATAAATTCGTCCACCAATCTCTGCAGCTTCTCTTCAGAATCTCCCAAGAGCACAGTGTCATCAGCAAAGAGCAGCTGTGACAACTCCCACTTTGTGTGTGATTCTTTATCTTTTAACTCCACGCCTCTTGCCAAGACCCTCGCATTTACTTCTCTTACAACCCCATCTATAAATATATTAAACAACCACGGTGACATCACACATCCTTGTCTAAGGCCTACTTTTACTGGGAAAAAATTTCCCTCTTTCCTACATACTCTAACTTGAGCCTCACTATCCTCAGTGAAGAGTTTTTACGAGGATAGTGAGGCTCAATTTAGAGTATGTAGGAAAGAGGGAAATTTTTTCCCAGTAAAAGTAGGCCTTAGACAAGGATGTGTGATGTCACCGTGGTTGTTTAATATATTTATAGATGGGGTTGTAAGAGAAGTAAATGCGAGGGTCTTGGCAAGAGGCGTGCAGTTAAAAGATAAAGAATCACACACAAAGTGGGAGTTGTCACAGCTGCTCTTTGCTGATGACACTGTGCTCTTGGGAGATTCTGAAGAGAAGCTGCAGAGATTGGTGGATGAATTTGGTAGGGTGTGCAAAAGAAGAAAATTAAAGGTGAATACAGGAAAGAGTAAGGTTGTGAGGATAACAAAAAGATTAGATAATGAAAGATTGGATATCAGATTGGAGGGAGAGAGAGTATGGAGGAGGTGAATGTATTCAGATATTAGGGAGTGGACGTGTCAGCGGATGGGTCTATGAAAGATGAGGTGAATCATAGAATTGATGAGGGAAAAAGAGTGAGTGGTGCACTTAGGAATCTGTGGAGACAAAGAACTTTGTCCTTGGAGGCAAAGAGGGGAATGTACGAGAGTATAGTTTTACCAACGCTCTTATATGGGTGTGAAGCGTGGGTGATGAATGTTGCAGCGAGGAGAAGGCTGGAGGCAGTGGAGATGTCATGTCTGAGGGCAATGTGTGGTGTGAATATAATGCAGAGAATTCGTAGTTTGGAAGTTAGGAGGAGGTGCGGGATTACCAAAACTGTTGTCCAGAGGGCTGAGGAAGGGTTGTTGAGGTGGTTCGAACATGTAGAGAGAATGGAGCGAAACAGAATGACTTCAAGAGTGTATCAGTCTGTAGTGGAAGGAAGGCGGGGTAGGGGTCGGCCTAGGAAGGGTTGGAGGGAGGGGGTAAAGGAGGGGCTTGGACTTCCAGCAGGCATGCGTGAGCGTGTTTGATAGGAGTGAATGGAGACAAATGGTTTTTAATACTTGACGTGCTGTTGGAGTGTGAGCAAAGTAACATTTATGAAGGGATTCAGGGAAACCGGCAGGCCGGACTTGAGTCCTGGAGATGGGAAGTACAGTGCCTGCACTCTGAAGGAGGGGTGTTAATGTTGCAGTTTAAAAACTGTAGTGTAAAGCACCCTTCTGGCAAGACAGTGATGGAGTGAATGATGGTGAAAGTTTTTCTTTTTCGGGCCACCCTGCCTTGGTGGGAATCGGCCAGTGTGATAATAAATAAATATATATATATATATATATATATATATATATATATATATATATATATATATATATATATATATATATATATATATATATATATATATATATATATATATATATATATATATATATATACTTATTAACATACACTCGCAAGCAAAAATCTTAACAAAAATCTATTTAACTAAAATCACCATTAAATAAAAGGTAAGGACGTAGCCTAAAGATATTATTAATGTCGAGGACTCATAAGGAGGGAGTAAAGTGATGAGAGGCTGGAGTGGGATAACAGATGAGAGGCTGAAGTGGGATAACAGATGAGAGGCTGAAGTGGGATAACAGATGAGAGGCTGGAGTGGGATAACAGATGAGAGGCTGGAGTGGGATAACAGATAACAGAGAGAGGCTGAAGTGGAATAGAGAAGATGATGACAAATGGAATAAGAGGAAAGAGAAGAGAAGGATTGAGTAGAGGTGAGGGTAAGCAAGGGATGAAAAAGAAGAGAGGGAGATTGGGAAGATGCTACAATTATTTAAATAATACGAACATGAATGTTACTATTATTTGACCAACTGCGTATCGTACATTTCTGCGCGATCGTCAATTTCACATTTCTTTATGTTGGTTATTCTTTGTAAAGTTAAACTAGGATAGGAAAGTTTTAATTATATTGATTTAGTTTTATTTGGTTAACTGAAACAAAAATGGATGGATTACATGCGGCTTCTTATGGTATATTATATAAGTGGAAAAATGCGTCACCAACACTACAAGAAAATGCGTAAGGAATGAACTGGTTATTATATAGATAATTATTTACGCATATTATAAATATTTCTTTATAAATATGATATTAAAATAAACTAACCTTGATTTTTTGTCTTATAAAAACTAACTAAGTAACGATGTCAGCAGAGAGAATATATATTTATCTGGAGTTTATCTGGAGAGAGTTCCGGGGGTCAACGCCCCCGCGGCCCGGTCTGTGACCAGGCCTCCTTAGGTCAGTGTCTCAGGATGCGACCCACACCAGTCGACTAACACCCAGGTACCCATTTTACTGATGGGGAACATAGACAACAGGTGGAAAGAAACACGTCCAATGTTTCTACTCTGGCTGGGAATCGAACCCAGGCCCTCACCGTGTGAAGCGAGAGCGTTAACCACCAGGCCACCAGGCCACCACCACAGTATTTAATACTATAAAGTCGATATTAACTTATAATAAATATATTTACTGGTGCAGCCTATAAGTTGGTAACTGTGACACTTACCAATATTTACTGAGGAAAAGTTTAGGCAGTCAGTGGCTTCTTCAGTCCTTTTAACAGAAGAATTGTGAAATATGAGGAGTATGAGATAATTAGTCCGTCATCCTGGAGTCGATGTATTCAGTAAGTCAGTGTTAAGATATAATTGATAGACTGAACATATCGACTCCAGTCTGAGGGACTGATTACCTCATTCTCATCTTTCACTGTTCTTCTCCTGCACTGGACTGAAGAGGCCACTGACTGGCGAAACGTTTCCTCACTAGAGATAGCGCAAATGTTCCAAAGTGTCTTATTCATCAATGTTTTTATTATATTATTATAATCACGGGGACCGCTAAACCCGTAGGATTACTGGGTATTGTGGTACCTCGTAACTTAGATAAAATGTTCTGCATTTTAAAGGGTAAATTATCAGAGAAGACTAAGGGTATTTAAGTTATTAAAAAGCGACCCCTCAGGGCCAGCATGCTAGCACACTGCTGCTAGCGAGCCCAGGGCCAGCATGCTAGCACACTACTGGCGAGCCCTCAGGGCCAGCATGCTAGCACACTACTGCTAGCGACCCCTCAGGGCCAGCATGCTAGCACACTGCTGCTAGCGACCCCTCAGGGCCAGCATGCTAGCACACTGCTGCTAGCGACCCCTCAGGGCCAGCATGCTAGCACACTGCTGCTAGCGACCCCTCAGGGCCAGCATGCTAGCACACTGCTGCTAGCGACCCCTCAGGGCCAGCATGCTAGCACACTGCTGCTAGCGACCCCTCAGGGCCAGCATGCTAGCTCACTGCTGCTAGCGAGCCCCTCAGGGCCAGCATGCTAGCACACTGCTGCTAGCGACCCCTCAGGGCCAGCATGCTAGCACACTGCTGCTAGCGACCCCTCAGGGCCAGCATGCTAGCTCACTGCTGCTAGCGACCCCTCAGGGCCAGCATGCTAGCTCACTGCTGCTAGCGACCCCTCAGGGCCAGCATGCTAGCACACTGCTGCTAGCGACCCCTCAGGGCCAGCATGCTAGCACACTGCTGCTAGCGACCCCTCAGGGCCAGCATGCTAGCACACAGCTGCTAGCGACCCCTCAGGGCCAGCATGCTAGCACACTGCTGCTAGCGACCCCTCAGGGCCAGCATGCTAGCACACTGCTGCTAGCGACCCCTCAGGGCCAGCATGCTAGCACACTGCTGCTAGCGACCCCTCAGGGCCAGCATGCTAGCACACTGCTGCTAGCGACCCCTCAGGGCCAGCATGCTAGCACACTGCTGCTAGCGACCCCTCAGGGCCAGCATGCTAGCACACTGCTGCTAGCGACCCCTCAGGGCCAGCATGCTAGCACACTGCTGCTAGCGACCCCTCAGGGTCAGCATGCTAGCACACTGCTGCTAGCGACCCCTCAGGGCCAGCATGCTAGCACACTGCTGCCAGCGACCCCTCAGGGCCAGCATGCTAGCTCACTGCTGCTAGCGACCCCTCAGGGCCAGCATGCTAGCACACTGCTGCTAGCGACCCCTCAGGGCCAGCATGCTAGCACACTGCTGCTAGCGACCCCTCAGGGCCAGCATGCTAGCACACTGCTGCTAGCGACCCCTCAGGGCCAGCATGCTAGCTCACTGCTGCTAGCGACCCCTCAGGGCCAGCATGCTAGCACACTGCTGCTAGCGACCCCTCAGGGCCAGCATGCTAGCACACTGCTGCTAGCGACCCCTCAGGGCCAGCATGCTAGCACACTGCTGCTAGCGACCCCTCAGGGCCAGCATGCTAGCACACTGCTGCTAGCGACCCCTCAGGGCCAGCATGCTAGCTCACTGCTGCTAGCGACCCCTCAGGGCCAGCATGCTAGCACACTGCTGCTAGCGACCCCTCAGGGCCAGCATGCTAGCTCACTGCTGCTAGCGACCCCTCAGGGCCAGCATGCTAGCTCACTGCTGCTAGCGACCCCTCAGGGCCAGCATGCTAGCACACTGCTGCTAGCGACCCCTCAGGGCCAGCATGCTAGCTCACTGCTGCTAGCGACCCCTCAGGGCCAACATGCTAGCACACTGCTGCTAGCGACCCCTCAGGGCCAGCATGCTAGCACACTGCTGCTAGCGACCCCTCAGGGCCAGCATGCTAGCACACTGCTGCTAGCGACCCCTCAGGGCCAGCATGCTAGCACACTACTGCTAGCGACCCCTCAGGGCCAGCATGCTAGCACACTACTGCTAGCGACCCCTCAGGGCCAGCATGCTAGCACACTGCTGCTAGCGACCCCTCAGGGCCAGCATGCTAGCACACTACTGCTAGCGACCCCTCAGGGCCAGCATGCTAGCACACTGCTGCTAGCGACCCCTCAGGGCCAGCATGCTAGCACACTGCTGTTAGCGACCCCTCAGGGCCAGCATGCTAGCACACTGCTGCTAGCGACCCCTCAGGGCCAGCATGCTAGCACACTGCTGCTAGCGACCCCTCAGGGCCAGCATGCTAGCACACTGCTGCTAGCGACCCCTCAGGGCCAGCATGCTAGCACACTGCTGCTAGCGACCCCTCAGGGCCAGCATGCTAGCACACTGCTGCTAGCGACCCCTCAGGGCCAGCATGCTAGCACACTGCTGCTAGCGACCCCTCAGGGCCAGCATGCTAGCTCACTGCTGCTCGCGACCCCTCAGGGCCAGCATGCTAGCACACTGCTGCTAGCGACCCCTCAGGGCCAGCATGCTAGCTCACTGCTGCTAGCGACCCCTCATGGCCAGCATGCTAGCACACTGCTGCTAGCGACCCCGCACCGCCAGCATGCTAGCACACTGCTGCTAGCGACCCCTCAGGGCCAGCATGCTAGCACACTGCTGCTAGCGACCCCTCAGGGCCAGCATGCTAGCACACTGCTTCTAGTGACCCCTCAGGGCCAGCATGCTAGCACACTGCTGCTAGCGACACCTCAGGGCCAGCATGCTAGCACACTGCTGCTAGCGACCCCTCAGGGCCAGCATGCTAGCACACTGCTGCTAGCGACCCCTCAGGGCCAGCATGCTAGCACACTGCTGCTAGCGACCCCTCAGGGCCAGCATGCTAGCACACTGCTGCTAGCGACCCCTCAGGGCCAGCATGCTAGCACACTGCTGCTAGCGATCCCTCAGGGCCAGCATGCTAGCTCACTGCTGCTAGCGACCCCTCAGGGCCAGCATGCTAGCACACTGCTGCTAGCGACCCCTCAGGGCCAGCATGCTAGCACACTGCTGCTAGCGACCCCTCAGGGCCAGCATGCTAGCACACTGCTGCTAGCGATCCCTCAGGGCCCGCATGCTAGCACACTGCTGCTAGCGATCCCTCAGGGCCCACATGCTAGCACACTGCTGCTAGCGACCCCCCAGGGCCAGCATGCTCTCGTATGTTAAACAATAGTAATTATTATTATAAAGAAGGACACAGAAACACCTATATAAGAATATATCTATATTAATAAGTAACTTATAAACAACTTATAAACTACTACAAGAAACCACCAGAGTCCAGTCCTCATTAGATCACTAGCCCACTGTTGCTAGCACACTGCTGCTAGCACACTGCTGTTAGCACATTGCCTGGTAGACTAGTTACCAGCAGACAAAACGACATACAGTACCCTCGCATAAACAGGCCTCTGCATACTAGGGCCTTACAGATATCTGAGAGCACTTAAAAACTAACAAAACTATATTATACACTAGAAAAAATCTTACTCAACACCATATATTCACACTGTAACATCCTGGTGCCTCTGCTGTGCGTACTTACTGCCCCAAACACACTTCGTCTGCTCCTGTCTCCTGGCCACTCTGACTGACAGGAATAAAACGCGTCTGAATTCAGTATAATACTGGAGCTTCAATGCATTTTTTTTTCATATAAATTTTTACCGCAGCACACTGCGTAACAACCAGTAAGAGGTTGATGAAAGTTTTCTTCTTCGTAACTTACATTAATAGCTTGAAAACGCCTCATTTGCTCGGGTTCAACTTTTCAATGCTGGTTCCATGAATAAACGGAAGACTTCATGCAATTATTAATTTGAGCAAGTGTCCTTTGATCAGTATTATATTGGCCATACAAAAGTTCATTTTATTATATTGATAATTTTCCAAAGCAACATAAGCTTGTCTTCAGATGCAAGTATGTCAGTTTTGTGTGAAAAATATTGTATTTTAGCCCTCTGAATCAGATTAAATATATTTGGAAGCACCAGATCCTGATGCATCTTAAACACATAATAGTGCTTAGTAAGTTTAGTTTGTACAGAGTAAAACTGGAGAAATCTACTGACAGATAATAAACGTAAAATCGATGGATTCCGAGCAACAGTGGAGGAATTTTTGTTTGGATCATCTTAAAATGTTCATACATAATGTACTGCTAAATCAAGTCATGCAGGTTTTGCCTTGCCTGTATTATATAAATTATTTACCATACAATAACTAGAGAATGCCTATTCAAATCGTTTTCATACCCAAAATACTACTATATCGTAATTATAATTTTGACTTTAGGCTGTGTGGGTTTCATATTGCACTATTTATTCAGCGATTTATTAATGCTTCTTATAACACGGCAAAATAGGAAGTATTTCAGACACTGTGTGATCTGTAAGAGATATTCCCATGATGCATAACATCCAGTCTTCTCCACGTCAATGTATTCGGAAATACAAGTAAACAATGCGGTACTGGTTTTCTAATGTAGTTAAGCATTAACCTTAAAAATTCGGATAAATTCGGATTTGTTATTCCCAAGTTCTCACATGGACACTAATGTATCATTTTTTTTCAATAAAAATCGTAAATTAGGACACTTGCTGCGCTAAACTAATTGAGATCTTCCACTTTGAAACACCATCTCTGAATTAAAAAAAACAGAAAATCTTGTGTTATCTTAGGGAAAATTACATAATGAAGTACATTAACTTTGAAGCCATTCATAATTTGAATTATCAAGCTGTCAGCGTTGAAAGATGAAGGCAATTATATGAAGCAGTCAGAGATTATTTCATGAAGACTTGGATACCAGTTCTGCAAGATTCTTCTACAAAAAAAAGCAAATTTGGACCAACATAGGCCAAAATATATCCAAATATTTCTTTAAGTAAGATCTACCAGCATTTTTAAGGCTTAACGTAGCAAAACCAAGTAAAGTCAGACACAGCGAGTTATTTTCGATCTGAAGAGTCACTCTCCAGTTACTTCAGAACAAACCATTTAATTAACAAAATTGTAAATTGCAACTTGCACAACCCAAAAGCAAGACAAAACTTCCATTACAGAAAACCACATCAGCACTGAAAGTTTCAAGACGATCTCGAGGTGAATATTCTGTAGTTATTCCGCAGAACCAAACAATATTCTGTAGTTATTCCGCAGAACCAAACAATATTCTGTAGTTATTCCGCAGAACCAAACAATATTCTGTAGTTATTCCGCAGAACCAAACAATATTCTGTAGTTATTCCGCAGAACCAAACAATATTCTGTAGTTATTCCGCAGAACCAAACAATATTCTGTAGTTATTCCGCAGAACCAAACAATATTCTGTAGTTATTCCGCAGAACCAAACAATATTCTCTAGTTATTACACAGAACCAAACAATATTCTGTAGTTATTCCTCAGAACCAAACAATATTCTGTAGTTATTCCTCAGAACCAAACAATATTCTGTAGTCATTCCGCAGAACCAAAGAATATTCTGTAGTTATTCCGCAGAACCAAACAATATTCTGTAGTTATTCCTCAGAACCAAACAATATTCTGTAGTCATTCCGCAGAACCAAACAATATTCTGCAGTTATTTCTCAGAACCAAACAATATTCTGTAGTTATTCCGCAGAACCAAACAATATTCTGTAGTTATTCCGCAGAACCAAACAATATTGTAGTTATTCCGCAGAACCAAACAATATTCTGTAGTTATTCCGCAGAACCAAACAATATTCTGTAGTTATTCCGCAGAACCAAACAATATTCTGTAGTTATTCCGCAGAACCAAACAATATTCTGTAGTTATTCCGCAGAACCAAACAATATTCTGTAGTTATTCCTCAGAACCAAACAATATTCTGCAGTTATTCCTCAGATCCAAACAATATTCTGCAGTTATTCCTCAGAACCAAACAATATTCTGTAGTTATTCCTCAGAACCAAACAATATTCTGCAGTTATTCCTCAGAACCAAACAATATTCTGTAGTTATTCCGCAGAACCAAACAATATTCTGTAGTTATTCCTCAGAACCAAACAATATTCTGTAGTTATTCCGCAGAACCAAACAATATTCTGTAGTTATTCCGCAGAACCAAACAATATTCTGTAGTTATTCCGCAGAACCAAACAATATTCTGTAGTTATTCCGCAGAACCAAACAATATTCTGTAGTTATTCCTCAGAACCAAACAATATTCTGCAGTTATTCCTCAGAACCAAACAATATTCTGCAGTTATTCCTCAGAACCAAACAAT
Source organism: Cherax quadricarinatus (assembly GCF_038502225.1). NCBI lineage: Eukaryota > Metazoa > Arthropoda > Malacostraca > Decapoda > Parastacidae > Cherax > Cherax quadricarinatus. Next base: position 99,401 of record NW_027195901.1, on the reverse strand, counting down.
ATTCTGCAGTTATTCCGCAGAACCAAACAATATTCTGCAGTTATTCCTCAGATCCAAACAATATTCTGCAGTTATTCCGCAGAACCAAACAATATTCTGCAGTTATTCCTCAGAACCAAACAATATTCTGCAGTTATTCCTCAGAACCAAACAATATTCTGTAGTTATTCCTCAGAAAAAAACAATCTTCTGCAGTTATTCCTCAGAACCAAACAATATTCTGCAGTTATTCCTCAGAACCAAACAATATTCTGCAGTTATTCCGCAGAACCAAACAATATTCTGCAGTTATTCCTCAGAACCAAACAATATTCTGCAGTTATTCCTCAGAACCAAACAATATTCTGCAGTTATTCCTCAGAACCAAACAATATTCTGTAGTTATTCCTCAGAACCAAACAATATTCTGCAGTTATTCCTCAGAAAAAAACAATATTCTACAGTTATTCCTCAGAACCAAACAATATTCTGTAGTTATTCCTCAGAACCAAACAATATTCTGCAGTTATTCCTCAGAACCAAACAATATTCTGTAGTTATTCCTCAGAACCAAACAATATTCTGCAGTTATTCCTCAGAACCAAACAATATTCTGCAGTTATTCCTCAGAACCAAACAATATTCTGCAGTTATTCCTCAGAACCAAACAATATTCTGCAGTTATTCCTCAGAACCAAACAATATTCTGCAGTTATTCCTCAGAACCAAACAATATTCTGCAGTTATTCCTCAGAACCAAACAATATTCTGCAGTTATTCCTCAGAACCAAACAATATTCTGCAGTTATTCCTTAGAACCAAACAATGTTTGCATCTACTCATCAGAAGACAAAAAAAAATCATTGATCCAGTACGATGAATCAGATATTACACATTGTTGCTATTTATACGGTTGTTGTATTATAATCAGGAGTAAGCACTAAACTAGTAGGGGTCATATAGGTCAGGGAAATGTGATGAATTTAGATTCGATTCAGGAGAGGATATATCCTTGACGCTGGTGAGGGGCTCTTGATCTAGGGAATTGTGCTCCAGTTCCATGATTTAATCCTGAATGCCTTCCATACCCCTCCCCATATGTGCTGTATAATCCTACGGGTTTAGCGCTCTCCTATAATTAAAACAATTAGTAGGATAAACAAGTGGTGAGATTGTGAAGGAGATGAGCAGTTTCCTCCACTTATCACACTGGAACAAAACCTGGGCATGACCAATGTAACATTGTCCAGACCTCCAGTTATCACACTGGAACAAAACCTGGGCATGACCAATGTAACATTCTCCAGACCTCCAGTTATCACACTGGAACAAAACCTGGGTATGACCAATGTAACATTGTCCAGACCTCCAGTTATCACGCTGGAACAAAACCTGGGTATGACCAATGTAACATTGTCCAGACCTCCAGTTATCACGCTGGAACAAAACCTGGGTATGACCAATGTAACATTGTCCAGATCTCCACTTATCACACTGGAACAAAACCTGGGTATGACCAATGTAACATTGTCCAGACCTCCACTTATCACACTGGAACAAAACCTGGGCATGACCAATGTAACATTGTCCAGACCTCCAGTTATCACACTGGAACAAAACCTGGGCATGACCAATGTAACATTGTCCAGACCTCCAGTTATCACACTGGAACAAAACCGGGGCATGACCAATGTAACATTGTCCAGACCTCCAGTTATCACACTGAAACAAAACCTGGGCATGACCAATGTAACGTTGTCCAGACCTCCAGTTGTCACACTGGAACAAAACCTGGGTATGACCAATGTAATATTGTCCAGACCTCCAGTTATCACCAGGTTTAACTTCTTTTCAGTCCTTTATACTCATTCCTGTCCCTTTCCAGTTTATCACAGCCTCTCGGTATTTATTTCACTCTCTCTCTTATTCGGTTCAATCATCACCTCAAGTGCCATCTCTCCGGCATCTGTCTGCCCCATTCTCCAGCAAAGTTGCTAAAATTCTGATACTTTTCTATTCCCTTACATTAAAGTTCTGATCGTGTACTCCCCTCGACGTGCCCATCTTCTCTCTAGTTGCTTCATTATACATCAGATAAGATATTACAAGGACATACAACAAGGATCAAGGACGTGCAGTCAAGCCTTTTAGCTATGCAAAATTAGTGGTATTCAACTTCTTACAGGTTTATGATCTGTTAACAGTTGTAAGGAATTATTTATGCAGACCTGGATTCGGTCAGATTATAATACACAATATTTTAGCAAGTAATGGTTGAATTTAGACGCTTTTATGTGAGATGAATAATTTGCTGCATGCAGAATCCGGGAATTATTTTGCACATTGGCCGGGAATATGCTGATGTTCATTAAATACTATGACATTTTTTCCAACATTTTCCAGCGAAATACATCTGAATTAATTATTTTTTCGAAATCTAGCATGTTATGACGCAGGTTGTGAGAACAGTTCTTTTGGCCTACGTCAACTGACTGTGTAAACTCCAACATATACCTGTAGCCCAACAAATACCCGGCAATGGTGATCAACAGGAGTTTGATGACTTTGTTGATGCATTACAGACATGACTCTTCCTGCATGCTAGAATAATGAAAGATGGAGTGACACCGTTATAATTGACGCTCGTAGAGTTTAGTACTTAGTTAAAGTGTAAACTTTCCATACTTAGACGCAACTGTTTGTGCAATAAGCATTGCAAACAGTATAGCTTGAATTATGGAAGCCCGAATATTGATGCAGACAGCAATTTATATGGAAGCAATCACTGTAAGAATTAGTCATCAGTACTACTTAAGACATTGTACTTAGCTTCAAGACGAAGCTTAACTTTAACCTAACATTATTCTTTGGGTAAAAGTGAAGAATAACCATGTAGAAAGAGATAATTTCCCAATGTGTTCGAAAGTGTCAGTGTCTTACTTGACATAGTTCGTGTATTTGATCCAGGTTTTATAATTCACAAGAAGAACTGCTAACAAGTGGTGAGAAGTTTACCTCTGATGCTTAGAACATTGTTTTCTTTCTGCATGTTTAGAATTTTGACAGTACAGAGACACTAGGATGATAATCATCGCTTCTTTCTGCCATTTTTCAAACCTTCTAATCTTTGTCTGACACAAGAGGAGGTAGGATTGCAGAATAGACAACCAGTGATGTCATGTGAGGTAAATTCGTAATTTTTCATAATTTTTACAAAAACTCCTTAAATGGGATGAAAGCCAGCCACAGTTGTAAGAGCTCTCAGCCTCTTCTTGCATTTGAAGACAGAGTCTAGTTACAATGAGTCCAAACAGAGGGACTCGTCTTCCAGTCTCCATCTTCCTGCCGCTTCCTCCTTCCACTTCACTACTAATGGACTTATATCACTGGACATTTTCGTCCAAAACTTTCATGGCACAAGTGGCGGTACTTAACTTTCCCTCCCTTTCTTTTCTTTCCATTTTTCTTCTAGGAAACTTTTCTTCACGGGATTTCACCAGTGGGAGAGAGAGACAGCGACTGAGCTCCTCCATTAATGTGTTATATATGAGCAGAGAACAAGTAGGAATATATCTTGAGCTTGTTGGGTGAAAGCTTGTAAACACAAATCAATGGTGTCTTAGTATAAAATTTCTTTGCTTATACCAACTTTTTCTTGTGGAGATAAATGGTATAAAATAGACACAAATGCAGTATAATGCGTTCCTTTATTGACAACGTTTCTCCCACGCAGTGGACTTTATCAAGTCGCCTTGATAAAGTCCACTGTGTGGGCGAAACGTTGTCAATAAATGTTCGCATTATACAGCATCTGTCTCTATTTTTCCAACATGTTTTTCGTCGAGTCTATACATCTTCTTCAGTTTCACGACATGTATCAGGATTGAGTCTCATGCTGGTGCTGTGTACTTCCAAGGTGGATGTGATATCTGTCACATATAGGATAACGAAGGACACTTTTAATGTAATTCCTGAAAGCAAACCTTTGATTTACTAAATGCAGTTTCGTTGCAGAGATCATTCGGTTGACTTGCAAGTGTGGCAATATGCTCGATATTTTGTACACAACTCGATACTTTTCCTTGAGAAATGATAATATTTATTTTTGCAAGTACATGTACAAGGTATACAGACCATAGCTGACATCAGTGACATACTATATAAAAAGCCTCTTGTTATGCAGAGCATTTGGGGCAAATTAGGTCAGTTTGTCCCAGGATGCGACCCACACCAGTCCACTAATACCCAGGCACCCATTTTATACTGATGGGTGAACAGGGACAGCAAATGTCTTATGCAAACCCATCCCTAATGTTTTCCAGCCGTACCGGAGATTCGAACTCCGGACCTCAGTGTGTGAGGTGAGTGCGCTAGGGATCGAGCTAGCTTCTCATATTTCCTCTTCCCCTATTTTCTTAATCTTGCGTCTGGTGGCGGTGACCATGAGATACTTGTCCTAACATTTCTACCTTTTGTTGGCACCTATTAACTATATTTACAATCTAAATCTTTCTCGAAGTAGGATATATCAGTATTGAAAGTTAGAAGCAGTTCCGTAAAGTGTTTTCATATTATAACTCAGAAACTAACACATAATCAAGTTATAAAATATGAAAAAAGGCATCTGTGCATGTCGACAGTTGCTGATCATACCCCAAATTACTGTACATGAACACTGAAAGAACACAGACTGGTTATAAATGACCATAATTTTTAAAGGGGTGGACCGGTAAGCCAGCGGAAGGCCTCGGTCAGATGACCAAAAGCTCCAAAGGCGGGTCATCATCTGACTAAGACCCGCGTCAGGAAACATTTGTCCTGTTTCCTGACGAACCTTACCTAACCTAACCTAACTGAAAGAACAAACGGTATGTGGTAATCACTGACAGGTACCTTTTAATTGCGATATCTATTTACTGAAGATTCCTTGTAAAATTGTTCTGATCACCCTATTAAAATTAGCTTATTAAAAAAATGAAAACAGAAGCATGGAAGTCATGTACAAAATATTTTCTGCTGATATATTCTGATAGTGAATCAAAAAAGCGAGTGAACGTATGAAGTGTCCAATCAACGCAATCGCTTCAGCAGTTGTTCAACGCAGCGCAACATGTGTTGTTCAACGCAGCGCAACATGCGTTCAGGTTAGGTCTCTCGTTCCCTGAACGTCGGGAATATTTCAACATGGTTGTGGATACAATGAAGTATAAGTATAATGTAAATACACATATAACCCCCACATAGAAAAGAGGAGCTTACGACGACGTTTCGGTCCGACTTCGACCGAAATGTCGTCGTAAGCTCCTCTCTTCTATGTGCAGGTTATTTGTGTGTCGTTCCAGTCACGGTATTGTGCCTTTTTTCTTATTTATAATGTAGATGTTGCTCAAAAATCTTCGACAGTTATCATAAAAACCGTACTTAAGAAATAACAGGAAAAGTTTTTTTTTTTTATATTTTATTTAAAACTTTATGTACAAATATATATAGATACATATATCAATATGTAACACTGACACTGGTGATAAACGATAAAACATTCACTACACAAACTACTAGATAAGCACAAACGGAAGGACATTAAAATAAACTTAACACATCCTACAGACTGGACAACGTCATACCATTGTTCATTGAACACAGAGATAAATAACCCTAGGACATAGTATCTTGATGACAAAAAATATCTTACCAATAGTGTAATATACATACTGTTATGCTAACATTACAATTTGACATTAAGAAAATTAACACATGGTTGAACTTATTATTATGACCAACACGAAACCCTACTTATAGTTAAGATTGTCATCAGCCTTGATAACATTACTCCTGATATACTCACAGACTCGCTTGTTACATATACATATTTGTACAAAAGTTGAAACATAATATCACATGACATATGATTGAACAATATGTCCACAGGATTTATAACAGTGCCCTACATGCTCGGTAACATATATAAAAATATAAAAATACCGAACCAATTTGATGCGCCTCTTCGCTTCCCCATGACCACCCATGATAAAAACACATCTACATTTAAAGCTTTGCCCCATCAAGAGAGTTTTCTATCTAAAATTTATGCCAGCAATACACTCATCCCCCCCCCTCATCTGACTGAGACCAATCCCATTCAACCATTACACCATTAATTCTCACAACCTACGCACATTCATACCTCTATACTGAACTGGAAATTCTGTATCCCATCTCCTTCCATACACGACCTCATTCCTACACTTTGTTTTATAAAAATGTCCAGATAAAGCCCGTATTCGCACTTCCCCCTCCACCTCCCTCATAGCCCACGATATATTAATATAATCCACTACCAAATACATGACCGTTCTTCTCACACTATCACCCACTCTCTCTATGTCCACACTCAATGCTTTCAATACCATTAACGTACCCCCTCCAACCATATCCAAGACCCATAGACGTACCCTTGCTATACCCTCACAAAAATACACCACATGATGTACAGTCTCCACTTCCCCACACAAAACACAGCATGTGGACTGCTCAACTCTCATCTGACACAAACGTACTTTAGTGGGTAATATCCCATGTACAAACCTATACATAGTTTCCCGCGCCCTTGACTTTAAACGTAACTTGCGAAACGCACCCCAGATACCTGCCCAGTTATATAAAGGAAAGACACTCTCCCCCTCCATCACCTCATTACCCCTCACAGTCCTCCCCAAAACTCGCACCAACACTTTTCCCGGTATGCTAACCCTAAATAAAAATCTCAACATACACATACACTCCTCCAATTTCCTACCCCCTCACCACTGCTGCACGTCATCCAAACCTTACTCACCCTTACACCCTGATCCCCACCCAACCGTATATAACTATGTTTCACATACATACTTTTCAGTCTACTGTACAGTGGAATTAATCCTAATCCTCCCCTCCCCAATGATGTCATGACTGTCTGCTTAAGCCAATGATAACCTTATCCCCAAATAAAACGCATTACCTTCTTTTGGACCAACCTCACATCATTCTTCATCAACAGATAAACCACTGCCACATGCCACAATTTAGGGTAAATGATTGTATTTATAACTGTGACCCTCTGATGGATCGTCAGCCCACTCGTCTGTATTCCCCCAATCTCCTTAATACTCCTTGCACAACCCTTACGGAGTTGGCCTCTCTAGCTTCCTGCCCTGCCCTTCTGTATAATACTCCACAGACTTTAATTTGATCTACTACCTGCAACCATACTTTTGTTCAAAGTTCCCTCCCACCCATGAACCAACCTCTAACAATTTAGACTTAACTCCATTAAGACGCATACCTGTTGCCCCACTAAATATCTCAACGATTCGATCTACATTCCTTAATCCCTCCTCTCCCCCAACTAAAACCGTCGTATCGTCAACATAACTAACTATACCAGGAGCACCCCGCTGCCATACCCCCCTTCATCTACCCCAACATTAATCATCCTATATAAAGGGTCTTTTAGACATTCGAATAGGATCTGAGACATGGGGCATCCCTGTCTCAGTCCCCTACCCATACTAGCTACCTTCCCCAAACGTCCATTGATTTTCAACTGTAGTACTGCACCTTTGTATAATGTTTCCGCCCATCGGACAATTTCCTCGCCTAAACCCATACGCCTCATTGTCATCCATAACGTCTCTCGCTCTATATAGTCATAAGCAGCCTTCCAATCCAAAGCAAGTACACCCCCTCCACTCTTTCTACAATCATCTATGAAATCCTTAATGCTCCCATGTCCACTAATCATTGACCGCCCCGGCACACCCATTTGTCCCTTATCTATAACTCTCCCAATAACACTACATAACCTATTACTTAAAACCCTTGCAAACAATTTGTAATCACTGCACATTAAAGAAAAACCTCTATAATCCAGGATGCTATTCTGCACTTCCCCCTTCGGAATCACGACAACGACCCCCATTCGTTGCATCAAAACCATGCATCCCTTTACTTTCATTTCATTTAACAAATGCACCAAGCATTCCTTCAAGACCTCCCAGTTACTTAAATAAAAATCATTTGGAATGCCATCAATCCCTGGCGTCTTCCTTACACTTATCCCCTGTAACGCCTTCAACACCTCATCTTCACTTATGGACCCCTCTATCTCCACCCTGTCTTCTGGTTCCAGGATACGTGATATCCCTTCCTCCATAATATGCAAGTCCTCCATTTTCCTATTACCCCCTTTCATATATATCTCAAACCATTCATCCGCAAAACCACTCATGCCTTCAGTCGTTACTAACCGCTGTCCCACCGTGTACCCACCCACGTCCTGATGTACCTCTAATTTCAACATATTCATTATATTTTGCCAGATCTTTAATCGCGGCAGAACGCAAACTGATGGCTTATCACCCCATAAAACATCTTCCAACCCGCCCCTTAATCTTTCACCATCAAACCGTGCATTCTGCATCTTCAGCAATTGCGTCTTTACACCCTCGGTCTCTGAAACCGGATATACTCCATGACAACTATCATAACACTGTTTTAACTGCCCCTCTAAATACCTCTGTAATCCATATTTCCATTGTCCGACCTCTCTTCCTTTCCTCATATAAAAACTACGGATCCCCGGTTTAGCACATTGCTCCCACCACAGTAATATATCACCTTCCATCTTTCCTTTAGTTCATTCATTTTTCCACCATTCCACAAAACTAAGTCCACCCTCCATATCCTCTAACAAGCTCACATTTAGTTTCCAATAACTCATAAAACGTTTCGGCAACTCACCCCATCCCACGTCCACAACCACCCCTCTGTGATCCGAAAATACAACATTTACAGTTTCCATATTATTAACTTGTATCCCAGGAGATGCATAAATGCGGTCCAAGCGTGCCGTATAACTGTTCTTCACATAAGTATGCTCCACCACCCACCCCTCCCCACTAACTACATCCACTAATCTGACTCCCCTAATACATCCCGTAGGACTCCCAACACACACCCAGCTCCCCGCGGCTCCACATCCTTCCTACGTATCACAATATTCCAATCCCCTCCAAATAATGTATAAACTGGTAACCCCCTCATATGATAAATTAGTGTGTCCCAAACAAAATCCTCTTTAACAGGGCTATTGCTGTCCGCCGGCATGTGCACACTCACAAAACACACTCGTACCCCACCCCATGTCCCATCCACTCTCACTACTCTCCCATCTCCCCCTTCTTCCCAGTACAACAATTGAAAAGGACTGGGCTCAGCTATTAATACTGCAGCACCTCCCTTAAGCTTCCCAGTAAATCCAGCATAAACCTTTTACTCAACTATCAACAAATCCTTTCCGCACTTAAAATTATGCTCTTGTAAAAATATGATCTGTATTCCATGTCTCTTTAAAAAGTCACTAAAGATCCTGCGCTTTACATCGGCCCTTAGGCCATTTACATTTAACATTAGGCACTTAAAAAATGCTATCATGGGTTTACCAATCGATCGATGTCCATACGGGTCTTTACGTTTTTGCACAGTATGCTTTCCACAATGCCCTTTCCTTGCCTCACCTTTCCCCTGCCCCTTACCCTCCCCACTGATACTTTTTTTGGGACATCCACTGAGTGTTTCTTACCAGATCTTTGCGCAGGTGTCAAAACATCATCACTGTCAGAAGCACCTGCCTCTCTCTTTCGTGATGCCTCAACTATGTGCATGCCCTCATCTGCACTTTCAACTTTATGCACTTCAACCACAGTCTCTCAAATCCTCTGTGGTTGCCCATCCCCACCACCCACATTGCCCTCCTCATGAACTCCACCCTTATCTACAGATGTCCCATCTGACACCATACGTGGTGTTCCGTTCCTATTCTGATCCTCCAAGAATTCCAGTATAACAGTGTCTATTGCAGCTGAAACTTCACTACCCAATTCACCTTGTCTCACCTCATCCTCTATACGCATGGGCTCAATCACTTGAGAGACCTCCGGTAATTTTACACATTCCACCGGATTGTCCTCCACGATTTCACTCCATGCCCTGTGGGCCCGAGGATGCTCCCGTGTTGACTGGGTCGTCACCTCTCAGGTGTCGATCGTCGAGGACACATCGCAGCCATATGATCATACGCTCCACACAGTCTGCATGTTCTTCTCTGCCCTGCATGTGTGATATATACCTGAGCTCTAAAGTCACTCAGTGTCACATATGATGGTATAGTTTTGCGCAAGAACATCTTAAGAGTAAAGGATCCCTCACGCAGTGCAGCATACATTCCCTCAGACCATCTTCCAACTGTTGCTTAATGTATAACGCCAAACTCTTCGAAAGTTGCTTTTATGTCTTCCTCATCGCCCTCAAATGGGACATTCCGTAACTTTACCCAAGTATAATACTTGGATGCGTCCCTCATACGTACTTCTAAACCAGGGTTAACCAGCATACACACATCCTGGTACTTTTCCACCATCTTGTCATATACAGCAGCCGTCATGAATTTCACAGATTCTTGTAGCTCCATTCAAAGCAATTCCATACAAATCATCGTTGTTGATGCAGTAGGTATCTCTTAAGATGGCAGGCAGCATAACTGACGCATTGGTGTTATAAACTGCGCCTTTCAACACCTCAATACACACAGTGTTTATCCTCCTCTTGGTAGTTTGCGCCATCTTGCAAAATTTGCTCAGTGCTACCAACTGTAGCGAGTGCAGCAGCCAACGTCCGTCCTCCACCAATGGTGTTTGACGAATGCAGGAGCAAAAGCGAAGCACAACCTCTCGGCCCGGAAGCGAAGAGGTCAATTAACATGAAAAGTGGGCAGTTGGCCAGTTAACTTCCACCCACTGAGAATCCATGTGTTAGAGTAAATAGATTGAAATCAGAGGCTGTCACAGTAAAATTGTTCTGTAGCTCATATAACGGTACTTGATCCATTTGTATTTCTCATTCTCATGTTCGACTTAGACAGAAGACATCAGCCACAGCTCTGTATCATCCTATACAGACAAAACAAGAATATGTATGAGAGTGGGATTCCTAGACGATACAGTAGACTTCCAAGCTGATGGAAACGAAATTTTCCAACTGATCACTGACAAAAATATGCTCGTCAGTGAGGACAAATTACAATTACTACATTTTGGTCACAACGATGAAATAAATACAAATTCGAGTTCAAGGCAAACTGAAATAACATAATAGAGCGGAGCTTTATTGTGAGAGACGTGTGAGTAATTGTCAGAGGATCTCCCAGTCAAGGAGCACAACAATGTTGTTACAGGAACAGGGAAAATGATAGGCTGGATAACTAAAGCTTTAAAGCTTTCAAAATATGAGATTCCGACTGGATGATGATGCTCTTAAGGTCACTCGTTTTCTCGTGACGTTGAATGATATATATGGGTAAAATACATCTGTGGGAAATTATGGGGTGGAGGTTCACAGGAACATTCCTGAAATATTTCATTCCCATAATTTGAGGGGGACACAACTAAGCAACAATTTAGTATACTTACCAATGGTAGTTGTACCTCAGAACCAGGTGGGAATTTAGAGACACTAGGCTGTACCATGACTCTCCTGCGAGACCCAAACACACTCTTTCCCATCAACAAAGTCAGGCCTATCAAATATTACAACATAAAAATTAATACCAAAAATTTTGGTAAATTAGAAGACAGTGAGTGGACTGTGTGAACGTAGGTGACCTGAAAAAAGAGAGGAGGGGGGTTCTGTTGAGTATACATCACTATAATAATCATTTTAATCATTCTCTAGTTCTCGCACGTATTCCAAAAATTTTAAGATTTTAGTCTGTTATACTGACAGATTTGCCACCATATAATGAAGTCGTCATATATTGAAGTCGTCAAGAAATTTATTGAACGTGATTTAATTAGCATGAATAAATTTTTCGTATTTTATACCTACACACGAAAGGGTTGCTCTTTGCAGTGTCCAGATTGATAAATTAGACACACGTGCAACTCTTGCGTATCTTAACGAGGAATAGTTTCGCCACACAGTGGCTTCATCAGTCCACACAAAGAAAAAACTTTAAGAACAGTAGGAGAATGAGGTAATCAATAACTCAACCTTGAGTCGATGTGGTCAGTCCATCATCTACGACCTACTTCCACACTGGACAAATGTGACACCACCTACGACTGCTGCACCTCACCTGTCTACGGTTTATAAGCTGCTTCTCCGCTCATATGCCGTATTCTATTCAAGATTGATGGACTGACCACATCGACTCAAGGTTGAAGGACTGATTACCTTATTCTCCTCCTGTTCTTCAAGTTTCTCCTTTGTATGGACTGATGAAGCCACTGTGTGGCGAAACGTTTCCTCAATAAAGATACCCAAGAGTTGCACATGTGTCTAATTTATCAACGTGTCGGTTCTCTGAACCATTCATCTAGTGTCCAGATTGTCTCTAATTGCTTCTAGCAACTGCCTCTAGTTACCTGATTCCTAAACTTAAAATCTGAAGCCCTTACTATGTTTTTTTTTTTCAGTTAAAAATGTAAACTGAGAATTGAAGAGAAGATATGTAGAGGAAGAAAACATTTTGACAAGTACCTGAAGGTTATTATCAGGGGTTTCTGTACACCTAGAGGATGAAGGTTCATTATCAGGCGGTTTCTGTACACCTTGAGGATAAAGGTTCATTATCAGGGGGTTTCTGTACACCTTGAGGATGAAGGTTCATTATCAGGGGTTTCTGTACACCTTGAGGATGAAGGTTCACTATCAGAGGTTTCTGTACACCTTGACGATGAAGGTTCATTATCAGGGGGTTTCTGTACACCATGAGGATGAAGGTTCATTATCAGGGGGTTTCTGTACACCTTGAGGATAAAGGTTCATTATCAGGGGGTTTCTGTACACCTTGAGGATGAAGGTTCACTATCAGGGGTTTCTGTACACCTTGAGGATGAAGGTTCATTATCAGGGGGTTTCTGTACACCTTGAGGATGAAGATTCACTATCAGGGGTTTCTGTACACCTTGAGGATGAAGGTTCACTATCAGGGGTTTCTGTACACCTTGAGGATGAAGGTTCATTATCAGGGGGTTTCTGTACACCTTGAGGATGAAGGTTCACTATCAGGGGTTTCTGTACACCTTGAGGATGTAGGTTCACTATGAGGGGTTTCTGTACACCTTGAGGAGGAAGGTTCATTATCAGGGGGTTTCTGTACACCTTGAGGAGGAAGGTTCATTATCAGGGGGTTTCTGTACACCTTGAGGAGGAAGGTTCATTATCAGGGGGTTTCTGTACACCTTGAGGCTGAAGGTTCACTTTTAGGGGGTTTCTGTTCACCTTGAGGAAGAAGATTTACTATCAGGGGTTTCTGAACACCTTGAGGATGAAGGTTCATTATCAGGGGGTTTCTGTACACCTTGAGGATGAAGGTTAACTATCAGTGGTTTCTGAACACCTTGAGGATGAAGGCTCACTGTCAGGGGTTTCTGAACACCTTGAGTTTGAAGCTTCACTATCAGGGGTTTCTGAACACCTTGAGTTTGAAGCTTCACTATCAGTGGTTTCTGAACACCTTGAGGTTGAAGCTTCACTATCCGGGGTTTCTGAACATCTTGAGTTTGAAGCTTCACTATCCGGGGTTTCTGAACATCTTGAGTTTGAAGCTTCACTATCAGTGGTTTCTGAACACCTTGAGGATGAGGATTCACTATCAGGGGTTTCTGTACACCTTGAGGATGAAGGTTAACTATCATGGGTTTCTGTACACCTTGAGGATGAAGGTTAACTATCAGGAGTTTCTATACACCTTGAGGATGAAGGTTCACTATATATATATATATATATATATATATATATATATATATATATATATATATATATATATATATATATATATATATATATATATATACATGCTCACAGGTCAACAGTGTCCTGCAAAACAGTCGTCCTCAAAATAAAGTTTTAAATTGTTGTAAGAGGTAATGTGCTCAGTAGACTTCTGGGAACAAAGTTCAAGCAGCGAACTTTCCCCAGAGTGGACTTCACTCTGTAACAACAACAAGAACAACAACAACAACAACAACAACAACAACAACCAAACAAGCTTGTTTTCTTTCTCACGTCGATATTTGATTGTATTACTTAAGTAAGCACTAAGGGAGCGTTAATGTTCTGTGTTGATGAAAGTATTAGTCGTAAATAATGAGTTTAACTGGATATACTTGACGTTTTATCGTTGGTTTCCATAGTTTTATATGATTATTGCAAACACTCTCTTATTAACTCTTTTTGTCTGTTTTCTGTCTGTGTATGTTTGTCTGTATGTCTGTGTATATCTGGCAGTCTGTCTTCCTGTCTGTTTGTCTTTCTGCCTCTTTGTATGCCTGTGTGTGTGTGTGTGTGTGTGTGTGTGTGTGTGTGTGTGTGTGTGTGTGTGTGTGTGTGTGTGTTTACTCAGCTAACTGTGGTTTTTAGGGTCGAGTCGCACCTGGCACCACTTTACAGTCGGCTGCTACTGGTTTCACTTTCTCCTGGTTGCGTGAACCCTAAGATACCTATTCCTAAAGCTATGTTTGGGTTCTGTGACTCATCCGTGCTTTTAACTTCCAGCTCTGAGGTCGTGTACCTGAGACCCGCCCCTATAACACACTTGTCGTGTCCATGTCAATTCCTCTTGAGTGTGAGTATTTTGTACTCAGTAAAGTGTATTTTGTACTGGTAAAGTGTATTGTAGAGTTATTATTGAAAGAATTAAGAGTAAGACTGAGAATAGGATAGCAGATGAACAAGGAGGCTTTAGGAAAGGTAGGGGGTGTGTGGACCAGGTGTTTACAGTGAAACATATAAGTGAATAGTATTTAGATAAGGCTAAAGAGGTTTTTGTGGCATTTATGGATTTGGAAAAGGCGTATGACAGGGTGGATAGGGGAGCATTGTGGCAGATGTTGCAGGTGTATGGTATAGGAGGTAGGTTACTGAAAGCAGTGAAGAGTTTTTTTGAGGATAGTGAGGCTCAAGTTAGAGTATGTAAGAAAGAGGGAGATTATTTACCAGTAAAAGTAGGCCTTAGACAAGGATGTGTGATGTCACCGTGGTTGTTTAATATATTTATAGATGGGGTTGTAAGAGAAGTAAATGTGTGTGTCTTGGCAAGAGGCGTGGAGTTAAAACACATAAAGTGGGAGTTGTCACAGTTGCTCTTTGCTGATGACACTGTGCTCTTGGGAGATTCTGAAGAGAAGTTGCAGAGGTTGGTAGATGAATTTGGTAGGGTATGCAAAAGAAGAAAATTAAAAGTGAATACAGGGAAGAGTAAGGTTGTGAGGATAACAAAAAGATTAGATAATGAAAGATTGGATATCAGATTGGAAGGAGAGAGAGTATGGAGGAGGTGAATGTATTCAGATATTTGGGAGTGGACGTGTCAGCGGATGGGTCTATGAAAGATGAGGTGAATCATAGAATTGATGAGGGGAAAAGGGTGAGCGGTGCACTTAGGAGTCTGTGGAGACGAAGAACTTTGTCCTTGGAGGCAAAGAGGGGAATGTATGAGAGTATAGTTTTACTAACACTCTTATATGGGTGTGAAGCATGGTTGATGAATGCTGCAGCGAGGAGAAGGCTGGAGGCAGTGGAGATGTCATGTCTGAGGGCAATGTGTGGTGTGAATATAATGCACAGAATTCGTAGTTTGGAAGTTAGGAGGAGGTGCGGGATTACCAAAACTGTTGTCCAGAGTGCTGAGGAAGGGTTGTTGAGGTGGTTCGGACATGTAGAGAGAATGGAGCGAAACTGAATGACTTCAAGAGTGTATCAGTCTGTAGTGGAAGGAAGGCGGAGTAAGGGTCGGCCTAGGAAAGGTTGGAGGGAGGGGGTAAAGGAGGTTTTGTGTGCGAGGGGCTTGGACTTCCAGCAGGCATGCGTGAGCGTGTTTGATAGGAGTGAATGGAGACAAATGGTTTTTAATACTTGACGTGCTGTTGGAGTGTGAGCAAAGTAACATTTATGAAGGAATTCAGGAAAACCGGCAGGCCGGACTTGAGTCCTGGAGATGGGAAGTACAGTGCCTGCACTCTGAAGGAGGGGTGTTAATGTTGCAGTTTAAAAACTGTAGTGTAAAGCACCCTTCTGGCAAGACAGTGATGGAGTGAATGATGGTGAAAGTTTTTCTTTTTCGGGCACCCTGCCTTGGTGGGAATCGGCCAGTGTGTTAATGAAAAAAATAATAATCATGTCACTTTTGGTCCTAGTGTCCTCTAGTGTCGCAGGTTTAGTTCCTTTAGCCTCTCATCTTATTCCATATGTCTAAACGCTTGGACTCATTTTATGGCAGACCTTTTCACTTTCTTGTGCTTCTTTGCATCCTTTGTCAGATGCCTTCTTTTTGATGCTCCTGAGAGCTGCTCTTAAATTTGACATTTTCGCGTTTGTTGTTTGTCTTAATATGCTCGGACTGTACTAACCCCGAGGTCCTCTTTCACTGAGCTTGCAACCTTTGTCCCTCATCCTATGCAATTTTTCAGGACGGCTTGGCCAGTCTCCGATTTTAATAACTTTGTATTTACATGGGCTAAAGTACAATAGCAATTTTCAGAACATTAAGAACATAAGAACATAAAAATGGAGGAACATTGCATGGGCCTACTGGCCCATGCGAGGCAGGTCCTTATCAAAACGACCTCTACCTAAAGCTACCCAAGAAATAACTCCCGTACTCAATGACACTAATCAAACCCAACTCCTCCCACTCATATATTTGTCCAATCTCTTCTTAAAGCTACCCAAGGTCCTAACCTCCATCACCCCACTGGGAAGATTGTTCCACGCATCTACAACTCTGTTAGAAAACCAGTACTTACCTATATCCTTTCTAAATCTAAATTTATCCAACTTAAATCCATTATTTCTGGTTCTTACCTGGTTCGACACCCTCACTACTTTATTAATATCTCCCTTGTTTATGCTCGTCATCCACTTATACACTTCAATGATATCTTCCCTCATTCTACGCCTCTCCAGACAGTGGAGATTTAAGGCTTTAAGTCTATCTTCATACGGGAGGTTCCTTACACAGTAAATCATTTTAGTCATTCTTCTCTGTATGTTCTCTAATGAGTCTATATCCATCCTGTAGTAAGGGGACCAAAACTGAGCAGCATAATCTAAATGAGGCCTCACTAGTGATGTATAGAGCTGTAAAATAACTTTTGGACTTCTGTTACTTATACTTCTGGAGATGGTTTAGAAAGACACGTAAGCAAACACTATGACATATTTATTAGAAAACGTTTCGGTCCTGGGACCTTGATCACTTCTAACATACAGAGGTAGAAAGACATTATATATATAGGCGGAGAGTGAGGTGTGACGCACGTGACCTGAGGAATGTGATAAGAACATAAGAATGGAGGAACACTGTAGAAGGCCTACTGGCCCATGCGAGGCAGGTCCTTATCAAAACAACCTCTACCTATGATGAGGACGGGTAGACGATGAAATCATGTGACTGCTGTGTTGATGGGTTGGTGCTGCTTAAGTATCATGTATGCCAATGTTTTTAAAATTTTGTGGTTTCCAGTGTTGCGTTCTATAGTGTCGGTGACGGCGATTAGTGAGGCTTCTAGGCACCGTCGGCGTCTGAGGTCTGGTTCGGTGAGAACGAGTTGTGCCTCATTCCAGTTCATCAAATGCCCCGTGGAGTCTCTGTGGAGGACACAGGCGTACCTTTCATCGTCTCTGTTAGAGGCATTTCGATGCTCATTCAGGCGGACTGCAAGATCTCTGCCTGTCTCGCCTACATATTTCTTGGGACAGAACCCACAGGAAATAGTGTAGACACTGGGTTCTGTCCCAAGAAATATGTAGGTGAGACAGGCAGAGATCTCGCAGTCCGCCTGAATGAGCATCGAAATGTCTCTAACAGAGACGATGTAAGGTACGCCTGTGTCCTCCACAGAGACTCCACGGGGCATTTGATGAACTGGAATGAGGCACAACTCGTTCTCACAGAACCAGACCTCAGACGCCGACGGTGCCTAGAAGCCTCACAAAATTTCAAAAACATTGGCATACATGATACTTAAGCACCACCAACCCAACAACACAGGAGTCACACGATTTCATCGTCTACCCGTCCTCATCATAGGTAGAGGTTGTTTTGATAAAGACCTGCCTCGCATGGGCCAGTAGGCCTTCTACAGTGGTCCCCCATTCTTATGTTCTTATGACATTCCTCAGGTCACGTGCGTCACACCTCACTCTCCGCTTTGCAGACTCAACTGGCACCTCACCAGCTGATCCCGGCTACTCAACCTGGTATACAGCAACAGACCACAGTGCATACAATAAAGAAATCCAACCCTCAGCAGTCCCTACAGACCACAGCAGCCCAGATAATATCCACTGTTTCGAACCCATCTCCAAAGCAGGCCCTCACCAGGGAGGATCTCGTAGCACTCATCAAGGTGTTCACGGATCTTATTTGCAACACAATCAACTCCACGGAACAACAGAGCGCATTCCGGCAGATGGTCAGTACTCTCCTGAGAGTGTGTTTTCTGACCGAAGAGGAGACAGTGGATGCCATGAATTTGCAGGTTCTCAGAGCGGGCAGGACTCAGTCTCCAGCTCAGGAAACAACAGCGATGGAATAACCTCGGTACCAAATCACACCCTCAAGGTCCTACAATGGAACATTCAGGGCTTGAGGGGCAAACAGCACCTCTTGCTGGAGGCAGTAATTCGGGATCGGGTTGACATCGTCTTGCTACAAGAAACTCTGACTGTCCCGACTATGTGCCCAAGACTACCCGGTTTTGGAAATAAATGGTATAAAATACCGACACAATGGAAATATAAACACAAATGCAGTATAATGTGATCCTTTATTGACAACGTTTCACCCACGCAGTGGGCTTTTTCAAGTCACACACGGATCTACCTGGGGTTGGAAGGTACGGGAGTATTTATAGTTCAGAACGTTGAGGTCAGGTGAAGATTGCTGCATCAGATGATCTACCGGGTGGGTTTATAGAGTCTTGGGTAGCTAGGCGGGGATATTGGACAAACCTCTCACAACTAACAAACTACAAACCTCTCACAACTAACCAAGTGGACAACCTAACTAAAACTTTTCTTCAAAGGACTCGCCGCATTCTGAGAGGCTCAGAACAAGGGAAGAAACTTCTGCACACCATGCCCAGCAACCCCAGACCTGCCAGAATGTACGGCCTGCCAAAGACTCGCAAGCCTGGTATCCCACTGAGGCCCATATCCTCGGGAATAGGCAGTGCTCCCCACCAGCTCTCAGGAATTCTCGCCAAACACCTCTCTAAACTCTTGGGCACTATCAGTCCAGCACATCTCAAACACTCAGGTGATCTTCTCAATCGCATTCGCAACATCAACATCAGGAACAAGAAACTTTCCAGCCTTGACGTGACTTCCCTATTCACTAAAGTACCTACTAAACAAGCCATCGATCTCTTGCGCAGGAAAATTGACGATTCACATGATCTTCCCATTCCAGCCAGCGATTTCATCGACCTTGTTGAACTATGTGTTGGCTTTACGTGTTTCTCTTTCGAAAATCACCTCTTTCAGCAGACTTTTGGACTACCCATGGGTTCGCCACTCAGTGCAGTCCTGGCGAACCTATACATGGAACATCTAGAAGCCGAACGTTTCTCCACCATTATTCCTTCGTCTGTCACCTGGCTCCGTTATGTTGACGACATTCTCCTCATAACTCCTAAACGCTTCAACGTTCAAGCTCTCCAAGACAAGCTCAACCAGGTCGAGCCTTCAATCCAATTCACACTTGAAGAAGAAGTCGACAACACTCTTCCTTTTCTTGATGTTCTACTCTGCAAAGCTGACCACGAACTTCGTTTTAAAGTCTATCGAAAACCCACCAACCAAAACGATCTTCTCCACTTCTACTCTCACCACGACACCAAAACCAAACGTGGTGTAATTATAGGCTTCTTCCTGCGTGCACTCAGAATCTGCAGCAACGAGTTCCTTGAGGAAGAATGCACTATAATTGAACAAGTATTTTCCAAACTCCACTATCCTCGTCACTTCATCAGAGACTGCAGACGGCGAGCATTAAACATCTTCAACACACCCAGAGAAGACACTGCCGAGAAGAGATACATAGTCCTTCCCACCAACTCCATTGCCAAACATGTTTCCAACATCTTTGCCAAAACATCATTCCAAGTATCTACCTCCACAACCACGACCATCAAGGACATCACCAGTAGTAGACAGGACAAGCCTCCATCCTCTGCAGGGGTATACATAATCCCTTGTAATGACTGCAACAAATTATACGTGGGCGAAACATCAAGAGACCTCCAAACACGTATTTCAGAACACCAATATGCAAGCAGGACTGACGATACAAGGAATGCCTGTGTACAACATCGCAATTCACACAGCCATTTAATTAACTACAGAAACTCAAGACTTATAGCCACAGAAGACAACACTCAATACAGAAGAATCCTGGAATCATCGTTTATCTCTATAACCAACAATTTCAACCAGAACAATGGCTTCTATAACATAGCTGAACCACTCGCCAAGAAACTTCTTCATCGCTATCCCACATAAGAACATAGAACACTGCAGAAGGTCTACTCACAACTTGTCCAATATCCCCGCCTAGCTACCCAAGACTCTATAAACCCACCCGGTAGATCATCTGATGCAGCAATCTTCACCTGACCTCAACGTTCTGAACTATAAATACTCCCGTACCTTCCAACCCCAGGTAGATCCGTGTGTGACTTGAAAAAGCCCACTGCGTGGGTGAAACGTTGTCAATAAAGGATCACATTATACTGCATTTGTGTTTATATTTCCACTACCCGGTTTTGCTGGGTATTTTCGGCACATGGACCCGGGCATTCACTGCAGAGGCACAGCTGTATTTGTATCCAATACAATACCTCACGAGGTTATAGCCAACCATGTGGACTGTGGGGAGGATGTCGAGGTACAGGCCATCCTTGTGCACATACCTGGGGCGCCCATTACCATCTATAACATCTACAAGAACCCAAGACACACCCTCGACATTGCAGAGCTCCTCGCACTAGCACGCACTGAGTGTATTATTGTGGGTGGAGATTTCAATGCACATCACCCAATGTTGCACTCTCACTCAGCAACCAATGCTGCTGGCAGACACATAGCAATGCTCCTACACGATATTCCAGAGGTAAAGTTGCTAAACAATGGAGACCCCACACACCTGTTGGGTGGCTGCCTCGACCTTACCTTCGGGTCAAGACAACTCGCAGCAGGAGCCACATGGGAAACCCATCCTCCCCTTGTCAGTGACCACTTTGCAGTGATCACCACCTTCAACATCAACAGGCCTCCCACAGTTGTGCTGCCTCCTAGATGGGACGTAAAGAGGACCAACTGGAAGGTGTTCCAGGATTATCTTCATGACTGGTGGTCCACATACTCTCTATCTGAAGACTGTGATACGGCTGAACAGGAGCTAATCACTGTTCTCATCCAGGCAGCAGAGTGCGCAATTCCAAAGAAGTCTGCAGGACGCACTCACAAAAGAGACTGGTGGTTCTACAACGACGAGGTGCGGGAGCAGAACCACCGCATCAACTCTTTTAGGAAGCTATACAGGCGTAACCCTACGGCAGAGAACAGGAATACTCTGAGAGCCATTGTGCAGCATGCCCGCAGAGTCTCTCTCAGAGTAAAAACTGAGAAATGGCTGGAGTGGTGCTCAACATTCGGGCATCACACCACCTTATCTGAGATATGGGGCAAGCTCAACATAGCAACTGGCAAGAGCAAGCCGAGGCCACCAGCACACCCGAACCCATCCCAGGAAGTAGAGAAACTAGTGGAGCTTTTCACTTCCAGGGGAGCCTCCACTCAGCTCCCACAGGACATCCGGAATATACAGACGGATCTTCTGCCACAGCGCCAGCTAACGATACAAGCTGCATGTGAGTCGGAAGATGTGACTGATGTAGACCTCACGGACTTGGAACTCCGACGTGCCATTAAGAACACAGGTGACACTGCCCCGGGCATCGATGGTGTGACGTACTCCATGATTGCACGGGCTGGGCAGAGTGGATGGGAGGCCATACTAGACGTCATTAACAAGTCGTGGAGGGCCAGGAGACTCCCAGCAGCTTGGAAGAAAGCTACAATCGTACCAATTCCAAAGCCCAAGGACCCAGGCAGTATGAGACCCATATCGCTGACCAGCTGCTTAGCCAAGACTGCTGAGAGGATGGTGTTAAACCGCCTCCTATGGAAACTTGGACCCTCTCATCATCACATATTTGGCTTCACCAAAGGAGTGGGTACAGCAGAGTGCATAACCACTCTACTAAGCCAGATTGCTGACAGTAACAAAAAACCTAGTATTGTCGTCTACCTCGACCTTGAAAAGGCATTTGAGCTAGCCAGCCCCACAGCAATTCTGGCAATACTAGCTCGGAAGGGAATCAAAGGACGCCTCCTGGCCTGGATAGAGTCCTACCTTAGGGGCAGGCAGGCCTGTGTCAGCTTTCAGGGACACTACTCTTCCTTTAAATCCCTGGAAAACGGTAC
Organism: Cherax quadricarinatus; assembly: GCF_038502225.1. Classification (NCBI taxonomy): domain Eukaryota; kingdom Metazoa; phylum Arthropoda; class Malacostraca; order Decapoda; family Parastacidae; genus Cherax; species Cherax quadricarinatus. Next base: position 76,835 of record NW_027195901.1, on the reverse strand, counting down.
ACCACAAGGAGGTGTGCTCAGTCCTACCCTGTTTAACATCCTTATGCAGGAACTTGTGAGCCTTCCCTTTCATAGTGGTACACAGCTCCTCAGCTATGCTGATGATCTTGCACTCGTAGTGAATGGGAAAGGCAATTTAGAACGACAGGCTCAGAGAGCTTTGGACCTAATTACGCAGTCTTGCAAGGAACTAGGCCTCAAGATCTCGGCCGAGAAATCTCTTGCAATGATGTTCAAGGGACCAGATCCTGTGAATAGATTACGTATTCAGGATATAGAACTTGAGTGGACAGGCTCCTACCTGTACTTGGGAATCTACATTGATAAAAAGCTGACCTTTCAGAAACAGGCCGAGTATGTCAGGTCACGTGCTCTACTCAGACTCAACGCCATGAGAGCCATGACGAGGCACCGTGCAGGGGCAAGCAAAGATGTACTTCGCTTGTACTATATACAAGCTATACGCTCGCTCATTGACTACGGTGCACCGGCTTTAGCTCGTCTCTTCCCGCAGAGCAGGCAAAGAGTGGAGGTCGTACAAAATCAGGCGATAAGAACTATGCTTGGGGCCCCCATCTGGACCAACACAGTATGTCTCAGATCTGAGGCCCGGCTTCCTTCCTTGGCTGACAGAGTAAGATACATAAACGCCTGCAAAGTGGCCACGATTCTGCACAGGCAGCAAGGTACCCCACTAAGGAGACGGATATTGACAACCATGTCACAAGATCCCACACTCTTCACGGACTACTCCTGGATTTGTTCGTTTTGTGATGCTGGGAGGAAGCTGCTGCCTATACAACTACTCCTTGAGAAGAGTTGTGACCTTCCTGTTGCTGGGTACCATCCACCACCTCCCTGGCGCCCAGATCCAGCCGATGTTTGTATCATGCAGCTACCCATCTCTAAGCGTCTCTGCAGTCAAGACACTCTCAGCAATCATGCTGAGACAAGCATGGCACTGGCAGAGGGAGGCACATGTGCAGTGTATTTCACAGATGGTTCTGTCGACCCTGACAGGAAGAGAGCAGCAGCTGGACTGTACCACAATGGTCACACACAAGGCTGGCGACTCCCTGACCACTGCACGATCCTTCAAGCTGAGTTGGTGGCGATTCAGCAGGCATTGTCACATGCCCTACGACATCGACTCCGACCTGTCATACATGTTGATTCCACGTCTGCAATCAATGCCCTCTCCCATCCTCAACCACAGGACAATGTTCACCTCATCACATCGATCCTGAGCATAATGACAGCCTTAGAAGTTCAGGGTAACAGATCGACATTGAACTGGATCCCCAGCCATGCTGGCATCCGGGGAAATGAGGCGGCAGATGATGCAGCCAAGGCAGCAACAGACTATCCACATGTTGGGATTACTGTCCCAATCAGCCTACGACAGACCAAACTGGTGGCTGCCAGAGCCATGAAACTTATGGGGGAGGTCTTAGGTGATACCCCATCTCAACAGTGGTACCGAGCAGCGACTCAGGGAGAACCCCCTCCATATGATAGAAGCTGGTCCAGAGCGCAGTGTACCGCCATCCATCGGCTTCGTTTGGGCTTTCCCACAGCCAAGATGATGGTAGACAAGGCTGAGGAGGAGATGTGCCAGTACTGTCAGCACGTTGTCCAGCGGCCCCTAACACACTATCTTCTGGAGTGCGAAGTTACTGAGACGCTCCGCAGGCAACTAGGAGTGATATTCCCTCCCGAAGAGGACCCAGAGATGACTGCGGCCACACTAGTGTACCATGGAGTCAACGAACCAGACAAGCTGTTACCTGTGATAACGACATATCCTCCTCCTCGCTAGTGTCCACAGTTAGGAGTACATACGGTGTTGTCGCTTATGAGATGCACCAGTTGAACTGACCAGAAGAGTGCTTGAACAGCATATGTCGCATCATTGTAGAAACCTTTCTCCCTCGGGAGCCAGAGACGGGTCATCGCAAGATTGAGACCCGTGCCAGGACTACGGTCTTGGCGAACATTATACATACATATGTATGTTAGAAGTGATCAAGGTCCCAGGGCCGAAACGTTTTCTAATAAATATGTCATAGTGTTTGCTTACGTGTCTTTCTAAACCAACTTGTCGGTATTTATTACCAAGGTTTATACCACTTCTGGAGATAAATCCAAGTAATCTGTTGGCCTTGTTGCACACACTAAGGCACTGCTGTCTTGGCTTTAGATTTCTGCTCACCATGATTCCCAAGTCTTTTTCACATTCTGTATGATCAAGCTCTACTTCACCTAGATTATAGCTTCGAGGGTTATTCTCATTACCAAGGGCTAGTACCTTACACTTATCCACATTGAACTTCATCTGCCATTTTTCAGACCAAGACATTAATTTGTCCAAATCCTCCTGGAGTTCATTGCTATTCTCCTCAGAGTGAATTATACGGCCTATCTTTGTATCATCAGCAAACTTACTCAAGTCACTCGTAATCCCTTCATCAAGGTCATTAATGTAAATTATGAACAAGAGAGGGCCTAAAACTGATCCTTGTGGAACGCCACTAGTGACTAATCCCCATTCAGATTTTACCCCATTAATCGAAACTCTCTGCTTTCTATTGGTAAGCCATGCCTCTATCCATGCTAGAACTTTACCTCCTATACAATGAGCTGCCACTTTTCTTAACAGTCTCTTGTGAGGTACTCTATCGAAGGCTTTACTAAAATCCAAATAAACAATATCATATTCTTTATCACTGTCAACTGCCTCAAATGTTCTATTGAAGAACGTCAGTAAATTTGTCAGGCAGGAACGACCTTTCGTGAATCCATGCTGAGATTCATTTATCAAGTTATGCTCTTAAAGGTGACTTCTAATAATGTCAGCTATAATTAATTCTAATAACTTGCCCAGTATAGATGTCAGGCTTATTGGACGGTAATTTGAAGGAGTGGACTTATCCCCTGATTTGAATATAGGAACCACATTAGCCATCTTCCACAACTCTGGCACAAAACCCGTAAGGACGGACTCATTGAACACACTCGTTAATGGCTGACTAAGCTCCATCTTGGTGGGTGTGTATTCTGACTGCAAGACAGTGTTGGTGAATAAAAGGGATTGGGAGAAATTCATGTTTTATGTTGGATTTGACAAGGATGGCAATCCCATCGTGGGAATCATAGAGGGAATGTAGTGCAGTATAACCATAATGGCGGATACGTTGAGGGGCTTTGAGGCAGGTACTGTTTAGCAAAACAATATCTGGCCTCTGTACTTCAAGGAGCTCGGCCAGTAAGTGTTTAATTGTGAAGTAAGAACGTACGTTGAACTGAATCACCTTAAACATGATTTAATGGTTTCGTCATACGAAAGTTAGTGTCGGGGGAGTTTATATTTAAGCCTGTGATAGTGGTGCCATCGGTGGATGTGTGTGTAGGTGTTAGGGACCCGTTTCCTGGAGGGGGAGGAAGAGATGGATCTGTTTTTATGTTCTTTGGCCTGTATTTCAGAAGTTGGGGCAGGTTTAGGGTTGAGTGGATTTCGTTTGGAGGAGGAGTTGGACCTGGATGAAGTCTTGGATGTGGTGGAGGAGTGGGCGATGGTGGATGCAGAGGAAGTGGAAGCTTTGGTAATGGAGGAAGAAGTGGGTAAAGAGGTGGCAGGAGTAGTAGAAGTAGTTAAGAGGGGTAGGGGAGGAGGGGTGTTGGTAGGAGGGGTAGATGTGAAGAGAGGTAGGGGCTGAGGGGTGTTGGTGGGAGTGAGGAGTGGCTGAGGAGGAGGAGAGCTGGAGGATGTAGGAAGAGGGGGAGTGGGAGAGGTTGTAGGGGGTTTAGAAGAGAAGCAAGAAGGAGGGATGATTAGAGAGGGAAGATTGTTAGCAGACAAGATTAGGCTAAGGACATGTGAGTAGTCTGAATGGTAAGCTTGAGAGATTACCATCGCAGAGTGGGCAGCAGTGGCGAGCTGACAGTTTTGTAGTCTAGTGTGGGTGTAGGCGTAGATGGAGAGGTGCTTGTAGTCTGTGTGTTGGAGTTTGATGTGTGTAGGGTAGAAGAGGTAGACCAAGTGCGTGGGGAGGCCCAGGCATTGGGGGTGGTGAAGGGTGGTTTGGTAGGGGAGGGAGGTACAGGGATGGGGTTGGGGAGGGAGGGAGGTTGGCTTGCTCTGAGGGAGGAGAGAATGTCTTTTCTAGAGGGGCAGGAATTTGCAACAGCAGTGTGTGACCCGCCGCAGTTAGAACATTTAAGGGGGAGGTTGCAGGTATTCCAGAAGTGGCCAGTTGCTGAACATCTGGAGCAGACTTGTGTAGATGTGCATGTGTTTTTGTCGTGGCCGAATTTGTAGCATTTAAGACATTGTGTGATTGGGTGGAAGTTCGGAGTGAAGAGAGTGTTTGGAGGAATGCGGATGGTCTTGGCAAGGATTCCTTGACTGAAGAGTGTAGAGGCGTCAGAAGGAGTAGAACAGCGTATTTTAAGAATGGTAGAGTTTTCGGGTCTGTAAATATCGTCAACAGAGACTTTGTTCTTAGTACTGATATCTTTTATTAAGTCTTCTTTGTCTGTGTCATAGGCTGTCAGAAGAGAGTAGTCTACGTGTTTAGCAATGACTGTGCTTTTGGCACGGTGCTCAGGAGTCCAAATAATGGTGAAGCCTGCGTTGAGAAGTTTTTGTCTGGTATCGGTTGAGGTGTACGTTTCGTAGGAATGTTTGTCAAGAAGGATTTTGAAGTCTGAGTTGGTTTTAAAGACTTTAAGCTGAGGTGCACCAGTGATCTGATAAAATAAATTTTCAGGACAGATAGTGGCATCAGGATTAGAGAATTTGAGGTTTAGCGAGAAGGAATTGGATTTAGAAGACGCAGAGGCAGGTGTGGGCAGTTGCGGGAGAGTGGAAGGGGGGTGGGAGGTGGAAGGCAACGAAGGCATCGTCTAATTACGAAAAGATGAAATTGGCGGTGACAATCGGCCAAAAAGTGAGAGTACTCAGCTAGGCAAGTACGTGTAAGTAGACATTGAGGAGGTGAACTGTAGCTTGATGGAGCACTATATATACTGAGCGGCGGCAAGACTGGCTGTATGGAGTGCAGTCAACAGGCATAGAGACTTCAGGCAGCAACAGGCTTCCTGTCCTTGGGTAGGCAACCACCGACGCACCAATCCTGATGGGGGAGAGTAAGACGAAGGTCCAGCAAGCACCACTCTAAGCAAAGTCTCTCCCAACACGGGGTAATTCGAGAGAGGCGAGATCGAGCAAAGGCAAGAAGACTGGCGGTTATATAGGCATCAGTGGATAAGGAAGTGTAGCAGATGAGGGCATAGTTACTGGTAGGTGGGATTTCCCAGTGGAAGTAGGTCCTACCCAATGGGATGGGTTAGTTGTAGCAGCCGTGAAGAAGGTCTTGTAGATGTCCTCTGAACCAAGATTCCATGATGTTGCAGTGTCTGACAAGTTGCGCAAGAAAGGTATAAAATACCGACAATATGAACAGTAGAGATGTGAAGACGATGTAATTAGTCCATCACCTTTCCAGACTTTGGAACAGAACTTCTCCAGGCTAAGGGACTGACAATCTCAAATCTACGACTTCAAGGGTGATGGACTGATTACATCATCTTCACATCTTTACTGCTCCTGCCTACTTTCTGTACTCGACTGAAGAAGCCTACTGTGTAGGCGAAACGTTTCGGAATAAAGTTGCCTAAATGTTGCATATGTGTCTTTTCTACCAACCTGTCGGTATTGTATACCATTTTGATATTGACTCTGTCAGACACTGCAACACAATGGCATCTTGGTACAGAAGAGAAAACACCTTCGACAACTTCTTCAAGTGAGACTTGTTTGATCTGAGAGGGACGTGACCTCTCAGTGGCTACATTCTCACTACTACTACTCTGCACCTCTCCTTCCGACAGTATTTAAGTCTCAACACTTGCTTGATCGACGATTTCGCCTCTCTCGAATTACCCCGTGTTGGAAGAGACTTCGCTTAGAATGGTGCTTGCTGGACCTTCGTTTTCATCTCCACCATCAGGATTGGTGTGTCGGTGGTTGCCTACCCAAGGGCAGGAAGCCTGTTGCTGCCTGTTGCTGCCTGTTGACTGCACGCCATACAGCCAGTCTCGCCGCCACTCAGGATATTCAGTGCTCCATCAAGCTACAGTTCACCTCCTCAGTGTCCTGCGCCAGGCAAGTACGTGTGTCTACTTACACGTACTTGCCTAGCTGAGTACTCTCACTTTTTGGCCGATTGTCACCGCCAATTTCATCTTTTAATAATTAGACGATGCATTCGTTGTCTTCCACCTCCCACCCCCTTTCCACTCTCCCCCAACCGCCCACACCTGCCTCTGCATCTTCTAAATCCAATTCCTTCTCGCTAAACCTCAAATTCTCTAATCCTGATGCCACTATCTGTCCTGAAATTTATTATATCAGATCACTGGTGCACCTCAACTTAAAGTCTTCAAACCAACTCAGACTTCAAACTCCTTCTTGACAAACATTCCTACGAAACGTACACCTCAACCGATACCAGACAAAAACTTCTCAACGCAGGCTTCACCATTAGTTGGACTCCTGAGCACCGCGCCAAAAGCACAGTCATTGCTAAACACGTAGACTACTCTCTCCTGACAGCCTATGACACAGACAAAGAAGACTTAATAAAAGACATCAGTACTAAGAACAAAGTCTATGTTGACTATATTTACAGACCCGAAAACTCTACCATTCTCAAAATACGCTGTTCTACTCCTTCTGACGCCTCTACACTCTTCAGTCAAGGAATCCTTGCCAAGACCATCCACATTCCTCCAAACACTCTCTTCACTCCGAACTTCCACTCAATCACACAATGTCTTAAATGCTACAAATTCGGAAACGGCAAAAACACATGTACATCTACACGAGTCTGTTCCAGATTTTCAGTAACTGGCCACTTCTGGAATACATGCAACCTCCCCCTTAAATGTTCCAACTGCGGCGGGTCACACACTGCAGTTGTAAATTCCTGCCCCTCTAGAAAAGACATTCTCTCCTCCCTCAGAGCAAGCCAACCTCCCTCCCTCCCCAACCCCTTCCATGTACCTCCCTCCCCTACCAAACCACCCTCCTCCACCCCAATGCCTGGGCCTCCTCACGCACTTGGTCTACCTCTTCTACCCTACACACATCAAACACCAACACACAGACTACAAGCACTTCTCCTTCTACACCTACACCCACACTAGACTACAAAACTGTCAGCTCGCCACTGCTGCCCACTCTGCGATGGTAATCTCTCAAGCTTACCAATCAGACTACCCACATATCCTTAACTTAATCTTGTCTGCTAACAATCTTCCCTTTCTAATCATCCCTCCTTCCTGCTTCTCTTCTAAACCCCTACAACCTCTAACTCCTCCCTCTCTCCCACCCACCCACTTCCTACACCCACCAGCTCTCCTCCCCTACCCCTTTTCACTACTTCTACCCCTCCCACCAACACCCCTACTGCTGCGGCTACAACCACCCCTGCCCCCCCCACGTCCTTACCCACCTCCTCATCCCCAACCAAAGCTTCTACTTCGTCTTCCCTTACCATAGCTCCCACTTCCTCATCCCCTACCGAAGCTTCCACTTCCTTTGCATCTACCTTCGCCCACTCCTCCACCACAACCAAAACTTCATCCAGGTCCAACTCCACCTACTCCAGACAAAATCCACTCAAACCTAAACCTGCCCCAGCTTCTTACAGACCAAAGAACATAAAAACAGATCCTTCTCTTCCTCCCCCTCCAGGAAACGGGTCCGTAACTCCTACAAACACACATCCACTGATGGCACCACTATCACGGGCTTTAATCCAAACTCCTCCCCTGACATTAACTTTGCTATGACGAAACCATTAAATCATGTTTAAGGTGATTCAGTTCAACGTACGTTCTTACTTTACAATTAGACACCTACTGGCCGAGCTCCTTGAAGCAGAGAGACCAGATATTGCTAAACAGTACCTGCCTCAAAGCCCCTCAACGTATCCGCCATTATGGTTATACTGCACTACAAGTCCCCCTATGATCCCCGCGATGGGGTTGCCATCCTTGTCAAATCCAACATAAAACACGAATTTCTCCCAATCCCTTTTATTCACCAACACTGTCTTGCAGTCAGAATACACACCCACCTTGGCCCTTTTTGTCTTTTTCACCACTTATGTTCGCCCAAGCACTATTCTCAACATACACGACCTTTCCTTAGTCTTCAACTATACCAACACACCAACATACCTACTAGCTGACATGAATGCCAAACACACCGCCTTTCATCACACCAGTAACAACCAACTTGGTTACCAGTTATCCTACCTATCTTTGTGCCATCGGCGAATTTGTTCATATCACTAGTAATTCCCTCATCAAGGTCATTGATATATTATAAACAACAAGGGACTCAAGACTGATCCCTGTGGAACGCCACATGTTACAGATCCCCACTCAGATTTAACCCCATTTATGCACACTCTCTGCTTCCTATTAATGAGCCATGACTCGATCCATGACAGCACTTTTCCCCCAATGCCATGAGCAGCCACTTTCTTCAACAGTCTCTGATGTGGTACTCTATCAAAAGCCTTACTAAAATCTAAATAAACAATATCGAATTCTTTATCCTGATCAACGGCCTCAAAAACTTTGCTGAAGAAGGTTAATAAATTAGTCAGGCAGGAACGGCCCCTGGTGAAACCATGTTGAGTATCATTAATCAAATTATGCCTATCGAGATGGCTACTTATATTATCAGCTATAATTGACTCTAGTAATTTGCCTACAATTGAGGTTAGGCTTGTTGGGCAGTAATTTGACAGTAACGACTTGTCCCCTGCTTTAAAAATAGGAATTACATTAGCCATTTTCCACATATCAGACACTACACCTGTTTGAAGAGATAAATTAAAAATATTAGTTAAAGGTTCACAGAGTTCCATTTTACACTCTTTAAAAACCCTTGAAAACAGTTCATCAGGGCCCTGGGATTTATTTTGCTTTAATCGGTCTATCTGTTTGATAACCATTTCGCTGGTGACTGTGATATTGCATAATTTATCATCTTCAAGCCCACTATAAAAATTAATTACTGGGATATTGTCAGTGTCTTCCTGAGTGAAAACCGAGAGAAAATAATTATTAAGAATAGAACACATTTCATTCTCATTGTCAGTGAGATGCCCAGAGTACAAAACAAATTCTGGCCACAAAATAGAGCGAAACACCAACGTCAAAGACCTGGGAGTGATCATGTCGGAGGATCTCACCTTCAAGGACCATAACATTGTATCAATCGCATCTGCTAGAAAAATGACAGGATGGATAATGAGAACCTTCAAAACTAGGGAGGCCAAGCCCATGATGACACTCTTCAGGTCACTTGTTCTATCTAGTCTGGAATATTTCTGCACACTAACAGCACCTTTCAAGGCAGGTGAAATTGCCGACCTAGAAAATGTACAGAGAACTTTCATGGCACACATAACGGAGATAAAACACCTCAATTACTGGGAGCGCTTGAGGTTCCTAAACCTGTATTCCCTGGAACGCAGGAGGGAGAGATACATGATTATATACACCTGGAAAATCCTAGAGGGACTAGTACCGAACTTGCACACGAAAATCACTCACTACGAAAGCAAAAGACTTGGCAGACGATGCAACATCCCCCCAATGAAAAGCAGGGGTGTCACTAGCATGTTAAGAGACCATACAATAAGTGTCAGGGGCCCGAGACTGTTCAACTGCCTCCCAGCACACATAAGGGGGATTACCAACAGACCCCTGGCAGTCTTCAAGCTGGCACTGGACAAGCACCTAAAGTCGGTTCCTGATCAGCCGGGCTGTGGCTCGTACGTTGGTTTGCGTGCAGCCAGCAGCAACAGCCTGGTTGATCAGGCTCTGATCCACCAGGAGGCCTGGTCACAGACCGGGCCACGGGGGCATTGACCCCTGGAACTCTCTCCAGGTAAACTCCAGGTAAACCTGGAAAAAACTTTTTGAAAATACCGCTACCCTCTGTGAATGGCCTGCTGACACCTGGGCTACTAGGTTAGGAATGTTATTTTCTGGTACTGCTTTGAATATCTATGCAACTTTGTCGCAGGATATATGTAATTATAACCTACTAAAGATGGCAATCCTTAAAGCACATCAAAAAATCACTAATTCTTACAGGAAAGATTTCAGGTATGCCACCTTACAGCCTGGCCAGAACTTTCAGCAGTTACAGGTAACACTCTTTCGTTTGTTCGACTTTTGGATAGAGAGTTCAGGAATTGATCACAGTTATGAATCTCTTAGAGACTTCATGGTTGCTGACCAGTTCCTGACAGCTCTTCCCCACCAGATACGAACATTCATTAGAGAACGTAACCTGATTAAAGCTGAGGAAGTTGCTGAGGCTGCTGACCTGTATGCTGAGGCTCACAATTCCTATAAAGACCTAAAGGGATCGAACCCTAAGGGCAAGGGTTCATCAGACCTTAAGAAATCAAAGCCTCTAGTGGAAAGTAAAGTGACTTCTTTTATTCCTGTTTGTCATTTGTGTGGTGTTAAGGGACATAAACGTCCAGATTGTCCTTCTAAGAAGGTCCAAAAAGTTGGAAGATGTTTTAAAGACTGTAATGACCAAGCACCCTTCTGTTCAGGAACAGTTAATGGACTTAATGTATCTACCATTTTACGAGACACTGGATGCACATGTATAGTCATTTCTGATAAGCTGTTCCCTAATCTTAAAGAAACTCATTCCTCTGCTATACTTTCAGACTACTTGGGCCGTACAGACACTTTTCCTACCATCCGTTGTTACATTAGGTCTAAATGGTTCACAGGTTGGTCTGAAGCCGTACTAGCTCCCATCACTTCTTGCTCCGTACTAATAGGTAATGTAAAAGGTGCCATTCTTCCTTCTGAGATTGACCTTTCATCACCAAAGATGGACATAAGCTTTTCAGATCTTCTTCCTGTAGAATCAGAGAAGCCCCTCGAAAGTTCAGATGAGACAATGTCTCGCGAGATTCATGTGGGATTAAAAACCAGTGATGCTACTCTCGAAAGCGAGGTAGTAGGATCACCGGTTCACTTGTTAGATGAAAGTGAAGATATCACCTCCGATACCATAAATGTCTTGACTAGGGCTCAGACCAAAGCCCAGGCTTCTCCTTCTATCCATCCTTTGATTTTCCCTGACTTTAAGCCTTTAGATATATCGAAGGACTCCTTTGTCAATTTACAACGTAATTGCCCTTCTCTTCAGAATTGCCATAATGCCGCTAAACAAAATCAAGTTATCCAAAGGAAAAACTTTTCACATAAATTTGAATATATAAAAGGTATCTTGCACAAGTCAGTATTCAAATTAAATTCAGATGAGATAGACTATTCCATCTTAGTTGTTCCAAGTCAGTGCAGAGAGACTGTTCTTAAAATGGCTCATGACCTGCCAGTGGCCGGACATTTCTCGCATCGTAAAACCTTAAATAAAATTAGGGAAACCTATTTTTGGCCAAAAATGTCCTCAGATGTCACTACCTATTGTAGATCATGTAAAGTTTGCCAACTGTCATCCTCCTGAGGTATCAGGCGAATACCTATGGTCAAAATGCCAGTCTTTACGGTACCCTTTGAAAGAGTAGCTATTGACATCGTTGGTCCTTTATCTCCACTTTCATCTGGGGGACATAGATATATATTAACATTAGTTGATTATGCTTCGAGTTTCCCTGAAGCCATACCCTTAAAGACCATAACTACTACAGAGGTGGCTGAAGCCCTTTTGTCCATCTTCTCCAGAGTGGGCATCCCTAGAGAAATTTTTTCTGACCGTGGGACACAATTCACATCTGACTTAATGCAACAACAGTGTTTTATATTTTATATTTTCTATATAATAGTGTTTATGTTTGTCTGTTATTATTTCTTTTTCTATTCATTAATTTTCCTGAGGAGGAGCCAGTCTTGGTAATACTGTTTGAAATTGTTACAGGGCTGAGTAAGCCTTCACAGAAGCCGTCTTCTGTAATGTAACGTGACATCCGATGACGTTAACATGAAGGAACGATGGGTTTGAGGCTTCCACGAAGTAACATGACTTCGAGTTACGCCAAACACGAGGAAATAGAGGACAAGAGGCCTTCCTGGAAGGCGTCAACATTAAAGGAGTGGCAGTGGCTTCTGGAAAGCAACGTGATATCAGGGAACACGAACAATGAGGAGTAGCGGAAAGCAAACTTCCAGGAAGGAGCGTGTCATGAGGCGTCTATAATAAAACTACTGTAAGACAAGGAGGGAAGCAATCTGTGTCACCTTGTGGCTGGAAAAACTCTTCTAGAACCAGGCGGTAAATAAAACAAAAGAAAAAGAAAGTGAAGGGAAAAGGGGAAAGAGGCAGAAGAGGGAGGCATAGAAGAAAGAAGGGAAGAAAAGAAATAACTGGTTAGTGAGCAGGGAAGGATGGAGTAGAAAGAAAAATGGAAGGAAGAAAAAACATAGAAGAATGGTGAGTAGGAAATAAAAGTGTTAAAAAAAGCAACAGTAAATAATTGAACTATATGAGTAGGAGAGGAATTTAAAAAAAAAAATAGACAAGAAAGAGAAAAAAATTATGGAATTACAGAAAAGAAGAAAGCTTAGAAGAAAGTTAAGGATGTGTATTATTGTTTGATGAAATAGTTTTACTAAAATTTTTAACTTAATTTTAAGATCACTTTAAGCTGCATTTGTTTTTCTTTGAAATGTGTTAATGCAACAGAAAGGTAATGTAATTTCAGTTACATTGAAATACAGTATTATATATAGGCTATATTACCTTAGTGAGGTTACTTAATTCATCGTGCATATTTTTTTTTACCTTGTGCATCATAAGGAGCTATGCAAGCTTGCAGTGCAACAACTGAAGGAGTGAGGGGAAGTTTTTTCCTTAGAGCAGCGCAGTGTGGGGTTGTCACCTACCGCAGTCTCTCTCTGAATGTGAGCCAACAGTCTGTGTGCCACCAGCCCCACCACCTTCCCCGTCTACCCCTTCCCACCCCCACCTCCGATATGGGGGGAAGGAGAGGGCCTCTGGATTTTCAGAAGTAAGAAATTTGTAATTAGAAGATATAATAGCCAGCCCCAAGCATTTTCTAATCGCTTAGAAGAGGTCATGTGACTTAAGAAAATACATAAATTGAAGAGGAACTAGAAAGCTTCTCCCTGGTCTATCCCACGAATATAATAATTGAAATAATCAAATTTTGTGTTACTGATTCAACAAAACCAACCACTCCAAAACTATATCCCCCCCTTCTGATTTAAAAATTTCTGACATGATCCAACAGTTCAAGCTGCTTTACCCCCTTTCATTCTACGTAATACCTCACTCATCTCCCCCACGCTCACATCTGCCTCTTCTTCTCTCCTTAAAAAAATTTTTTTACAACTCTGGCCAATACATGAAATTACGTCTTCGCTTTCTTCTTCAACATTTAACATTTCCTCAAAATATTCCTGCCATCTTCCCAATACCTCCAACTCCCCATCTACTGACGCCTCTATTTAGTTTATACTTATCAAATCCATTCGTTCCCTAGACTTTCTTAACCTGTTTATCTCACTCCAATATATATATATGTCATTTTATTTTCTCTTATATATATATATATATATATATATATATATATATATATATATATATATATATATATATATATACATATATATATATATATATATATATATATATATATATATATGTCGTGCCGAATATGTAAAACTAGTCAATTAGCAAGAACTCATTTAAAATTAAGTCCTTTCTAGAAATTTCTCTTATACGTTTAAAGACATATTTTTTTACATTAACGTTAATGTAAAAATTTTTAATTTTGAACTAAAAGGAACTTAGAAAACTTACCTAACCTTATTATAATAAGCGCAATTATTTTAGCCTAACCCAACTAAATATATTTTAGATTTGTTTACAATAATTTAATACTAAACAAACACAGTGAAAAATATTTTTTTCGTTAGGTTCAGAATTATTTTGGCGAAATTATTGCATACACAATTTTTCACTTGTCCTATATGGCAAGATGAACGTTGCTATTTAAGCAAAGATCGCAAGTTCTGCCTATTCGGCACGACATATATATATATATATATATATATATATATATATATATATATATATATATATATATATATATATATATATATATGTATATATATATATATATATATATATATATATAGAGAGAGAGAGAAAGAGAGAGATCGCACTCAGCAGGACTCGAGACTAGTAGTGGGACGAACAAGATTCCCGGACAGCACTCTTGTCCACTCGGCCACACAAATGCCATATAAGCTAGACAGCCTGGTTCACAAGTCATGTTTCATCCCCAGCCCGGGCACGTCAGTGAGCCTCAAACATGGATTCAAGCTATTTCAGTCTCTTCCTGTATTTTCTGACCTCACAAGCCATTTTTTATATCAATGCACCACGAAGCCTGGTTCACAAGCCGTGTGAGCCATTGTGAACCAGGCTGCCCAGCTTACTTGGCACTTGTGTTGCCAAGTGGATAAGAATGTTACCTGGGAATCTTGACCGTCCCCAGTAGCAGTATCGAGTCCTGCTGGCCGCGATCTTTCTCTGTATATACCCGCTTGTTTCTGCATGGTGCACTGATATAAAAAATGGCTTGAGAGGTCAGAACATACAGGAGGATCCTGAAACAGCTTGAATCCATGCTTGAGGCTGACTTACGTGCCCAGCTGGGAGAGAAACATGCTGAGCTGGTAAGATATTTGCATTGATAAGCAAGTGTACAGGTGTATTTAGCAAAATATTCATTGGAACTTCTACAGAATTATGGTCTCAGAATTTGGAACCCCGATTTCCAGTAAGAGAAATCTCAGTCTCTGAGATCTTCCAGAGTTTATATTTTCCTACCACCTTCATACGGGATAGTAGTAGTAAAGCATAGTGAATAATTAACACTCCAGGAGTTAATTCCAACCATCACGGTGCCTGAAAAATGCTTCGAGCTTACTTAAGAAAACCAATTGCATCACTGCCACTGTCTCTTCTACCATTATCAAAAACATTACCAGATGTAAGAGTGTTAATGTCAGCTCCGGGTAAATATGCAGGTATTTACGTCATCCCTTGCAGTAACTGTAATACTTGTAAAGCATAAATGAATGAGATGGCTAGGGATTTATTCACACGCATTTACGAACAGAGATTTACTTATTGTAACAAAACCATCAATAACGCTTAATTGTAGCACTGAAGCACAGTAAATTTTTTTGTTAAAATAAAGAGACAATGTAACTTTTAAATTTGGAGGGCACCAAATATATGAAAAATAATTTGTCTAATAATATAAGCGCTATTTAGAGAAAAAAGTTGAAAATTGACGACCATAGATAAAACAACACCAAGATACTATATAACATAAAAATAATTAAATGATTTCACCGGGTTAAATGGTCTAAGGTGAACAAATATACAATATTTTTAAGAGGCATTTTTGTTCAATTTGGAAATAGTCAGGAAAAGAAATGAATTAAATTAGTTCGAATAAGGTGGAGTAAAACATAAATTTAAGAAAAGCTGCAACACATGGGAGAACACATAAACAAGTACACAAACATTCATCCCTCCCACCCTATGTAAAGAGTAAACCAAAAGAAGTTTGGAGAGTGTTTAGAAGTGGTAATGTGTTCAACAAGTGTCTGGAAACAAAGTTGAAGCAGCTGTCTCCCCAGAGTGGAGTTCTCACTCTCAAACACACCACCAAAACAACCCAGCTAACTTGTTTTCCTTCTGACTCCAGCGTTTAGTTATATTACTTTGGCAAGCACCGGGGGTCACCGTTGCTCTTCTTGTTTGATGATCACAGGTTTAGTAATACAGAAACTGTTTAACGGAATGTTCTCTCCGTTTTCTTGTTTTCTTTACATTTGCTAATGTGATAATTATACATCCTTCTAACATTCACTTTCACAATGTATGTCTGCACCTCCTTTTCTCTGTCTCTGTCTCTCTCTGTCTCTGTCTCTTTTTTTTTTTTTTTTTTACACAGGGTTTGACAAGGTTAAGGATCCCTAGCTTTATTGACAAGCTATTTACAGGTTAAGGATTCCTAACTTTATTGACAAGCTAAGAGCTGTTACCTACATCAGCTCATTTGAAAGCATTTTTGTTATGAAACATACAAGTAGGGAACAGGATGAAGTTGGAGCCATCTGTTGGCCATCATTTTCATTTGATCAACTGACTTTATCTCGTTGACATCATAATGCTGTACAAATGTGTTCCATACTCGAGTCATCCTGGGTATGTATGATCTCAGATGAAGTGATGTTCTGGAGAAGGGTACAGCCAGAGTTAAGTTGCTGCTTTCTGCCCGTCTTGTGGTATAGAAGCTTGCTTCACGCTGTCCTCGAAGTGGATCCAAGTGTGGTACTTTGACAATATTGCCCTTGTACATAACAGTAAGGCCACCCACATCCCTCCTGTGTTGAAAGCTCTGCTGAAATGACAGATCTATCCAGGATTGGTCCAGGCGAGAGATGAGACGTCTTGCTCTGTTCTCTACTATGTCAAGCAGTCGCAGATGAGAAAGGGGGGCAGGCGAACCAAGAAAGTGGAGCATACTTAAGGTATGAGCGTACTTGTGCCTCGTACAAAATCTTGGAACCCCTGCTGTCAAGCAGATGCGAGATACGGCGAAGTGGTGTAAGATTCCTGGCTGCCTTGTTTGCAAGATTGCAAAGTGGCTGTTCATGGTCAGTTTGGAGTCAAATTTCACCCCAAGGATATCAACTTCTTCTCCAGGTGCCAA
>NW_027195901.1:22500-57500 GCF_038502225.1 Cherax quadricarinatus | reverse complement strand
AGGTCCGAAGACAATGAAGGTATGCTATATGCAGAGATTCTAACAGCCAACTGCAGTAGCAAGGGACAGCTGGTCATGAAGAACAGTTCACTGAGAATAGAAGTTCCAGATATGACAGGGACTGAAGGCAAGAACATGTCAATGGAAGGAAATAAAATGCCTCAGAGGAAGCAGATGGAGACTCAGTGGGAGGAGGAAAGGGCGAGGTCAGTTTTTGTGTACAGGCTCCAAGAAGCCAAGGGGGACAACTTTGAAGAAATGAAACAGGAGGAGAAAAAAATGATTGAAGGCATCATGAAAACAATAGGTGAGGGCGATATGACCCAGGTGACAAATTTTCAGAGAATTGGGTGGTTTGCGAGTGGAAGGATACGGCCTGTCAAAGTAATTTTCAAGGAAGAATCAGTTCGAACCAGGATTCTGCAAGAGAAAGCAAGACTGAGGGACAAACAGGGGTACCAGAGAGTATACCTCGACTGCGACAGAACACAAGATGAAAGGACTACACTGAAAGAGAGGGTACAGAGATGCAAGGAGGAACGAGAGGCAATGACGAAGATGAGCAGGACCCAGACACAGGAAGAAGGGCAAACACACCCCACAGAATCTCCCACCAAAAGACTCCAGCCACGACATTCCCAACGCAACTGAGCAACCTGTACTACAACCCACTCACTGTTCCCTCTGCCACCAACCCCCATATCACAAACCTCACCCCAACAGCTGTCCCTTATGGGCATTCTGACCCCACCCCCATCATCACAAACCCCACCTACACCACAGCCCCATATAGGCCCCCACCAAGGCTCTTGCTCCCCCTACCCCAATATTCTTGCATGACCTCAATGATAGAAAAGAAACTAAAAGTTTGGTACACAAACGCGGATGGAATAAAGAATAAACATGAGGAGTGGAACGAAAGAATCAGTGAAAAATCCCCAGACATCATAGCAGTCACAGAAACAAAACTCGCTGAGACAATAACAGACACAATCTTCCCAATGGGATATCAGATCCTGAGGAAAGATAGAAGGAGTAGAGGGGGAGGAGGGGTTGCACTGCTCATAAAACACCGATGGGGATTTGAGGAAATGGAAGGCATGGACATGATTGGAGAAAGAGACTACATTGTAGGTACAATTCAGTCCGGAGAACATAGTGTTGCAACCCCTGAATGGGTTACAATGATTATTATGTATATATGTAATGTATATTACCTTTTCATTTAATTTTATATTGCTTATATTTGCGATAATAGCTAAATCGCAAATGTATTGCCTTATATTGTTATTTGACGTAGCTTATGTTGTTAGGATGTTAAATATTACATATTGTTAGGATGTATATAAAATGTGCTCAGTTAGTCTTGATTGTCAAACTACTGTAATTATCGCTTGTCGCTCGTTATACTGCCGGCTTCTGAGCTGCGCTGTCCACGGGGCTATCACGTGATCGAGGGGGGGGTGTCCTCACCTCTCGTGAAGTAGTCAGTCTGCTGGAGACTCGCTTGGTGGTTGGATAGATTGTCTGTCTCATTATTCTTGTTAGTTCTGTAGAACTTTGTTCACAGAACATTGTATAGACTTCGTGATTTTCGACGTTGTACTGAGGTTGTGTGTCGCTTAGACACTCTGAACATCTCAGGTCCTTAGCTATAGCTTCTGACCTAATTTTGTACTGGTTTCTGTGTATTGTCACAGTCGCGTTTTTCCTATGCTGAACATAGATTCAGTAGTATGGGAGTTTTGTAACTTTTGTGGAGGATCTGCTGATGGTCCCTACTTAGTGTCGTTATATTATTTCCCAGTTCCTGATTCTGTGTCGCAGTCACTTGATATTGCATTGCTATTGGGCTTAGCATTCTTTGTTGTTCAAGCAGACTGTTCGGGTTGCCAGTCGGTCAAGAAGTTAGTTTATTTGAGGACTTTATCCATCACTTGTTTAAGTCTTATTCGAGTCTTGAGACATAGCTAACTACTTAAGAGCACTTACATGCATACACACACTTACTTGTACATATTTGTAATATCTTATTAAATGTTAATGTACCTGACGGTACTTAAGAATTATAAATGTGATATGTGCTTTCAGCACAATAATATTGAACTCGAGAGATTGATTTTATTTTGATTGCTGTGATTAATTTAATTTGATAATATACCTCTAGACTTAATAAATTTATTAAATTTTAATTTCTCTAGTTAGTAGCCTACCAGTTGTAATCCTAAAGCACTATTGAACCATACTGAATTCTAATGGATAATTGGACAAGGATACTGACTACTTGTTACGAAAACCCAGTAACAGGCTGGATGCTAGAAGGGCAGTCCTTTCTAGTATTCACTGGAGATCTCTAAGCTTTTAGAATCACGTTTTTTGTAACAAATGGGGGCCTGTCCGGGATGCTCTTGATCCAAGGTGTTGGAGAAATTGTCCAGTTTGACAAACTAGTACCTCTATGATCAAACACTTTGAGTACTTTCCTAATCTGAAGACTTTGAGTTTAGTCTTGTACAACATACCAGGTGGATGTATGTACCTGACTGAGTCTCTTGATCCAAGGAGATGGAAATACTGTTTATGAGCTCTAGCTCTAAGACAACTAACACTAAAATTCCTATCAAGATTATAGTTTCCCATAATCACTCTCTCGTAGTTCAATTATTTTTGTGATGTATGCCAAAGTGAAACAGTTAATTGATACTCTGACTTTGTCTGAGTTAAGTACATTAAAACTTCAGACGTGTTGGCAAGTAGCCAAATATCTCGGTGTGACGTATAACAGGAATTACACCGCAGAAACTGTCAGAGCATTAATTAAAGATATATTGTTTCCTGCTCATACAGAGATGTCTGATTATGATTCAGATTCAGAAAGCCTAGTGTCACAATTAGGAAGTATGACTCTATTTGATAAATATGAAAGAGCAACTAGAGCAGAAGTGAGCCTAGTGTCTGAGCCTAGTGTAGATCCATTCTCGCTCGCTCCTTCCTTCACTGACTCTATAGTACAGAGTATAGCTGTTAGTATGACACAGCCTAATACTTGTACAGTGTATGCTACACCTGTATCTACTTATCCTAGACCAGATCTAGACTCTCTAGAGACGGCTGGACCAAGTGTCCGACCTAAGGACAGTCCAGAAAGACATGTTAATTTCCCTACTCCTCCATTACCTACTGGTCCTATCTCTCAGGAACAGTTTGAGAGGTTTGAATGCCTCCTTATGTTGCAGACTGCACAAATAGAGGCACAGAGGAAATTGAACGAAGAAGATTTCCAAAGTGAAAATGTTCGTCTGTTAAGACAACAAACTGATATATCACAGGACACATTTAATGTGCAGAAAGCTGCATCCATGGTTCCTAAGTTTTTTGAAAGTGACTTAGACACATATTTTGATGTGTGTGAGAACCAGGCATGTGCTATGAATTGGCCACGTAAGCACTGGGCAACATTGTTGCATACTGCTTTGATGGGAAGAGCTCAAACCTGTACTGCAGCTTTGCCATTTGCTAAGTACATTAGTTATGACGCTGTCAAACAAACTATTCTAGAGACGTATAACTTGTTACCTGTAAGTTATCAAAGAGCATTTCGTACGTTACAACGACGACAAGATCAAACTTGTGTAGAGTTTGCTCGTGAGAAAAAAGTTGCATTTCAGAGGTGGTGTAGGTCTGCCAAGTGTAACAACTACGACAGCCTTGTTCAGTTGTTACTACACGAAGAGTTTAACAACTGTATGCCTGCTGACATACAAGAATATCTGATCGATCATACTACCTCGGATATTCTGGAAACTGCAGCATTAGCAGACAATTACGAAATTTCTCACAACCTTGTACGTACTAAAACACAGAGAAACAACGTAACTAAAAATTGTCCTAGAAGTTGGCAACCTAAATCAGCTGCTCATTGCCGGCCTGATGTACCTGCTACTGTAACTTCTCGTACCTTTACCAGGAAAACTCACAATCCTGAATCTGTCTCTGTGGCTAGACAGAAATCTGGTATCGAGAAGAAGAAAGTTAAATGTACCTATTGTAACAGAAAAGGACATACTAGAGAGTATTGCTATAAGTTAGAAAGAGATACGAGAAACAGTCGTGCGGCTGGCGCCCCCACTCAAGTCGTATCCTCTTCCGAGCAACAAAGGCACCAAAATCCTAGCAATTCCTCTTATCCGACTGTTTTAGATAATGTTACTCAGGATAGATGACTAGCGTCAGAAAGTGTATCTGACGAAAAGATTCGTTCAGCGATGAGTCCTTACTTTTCAAGAGGCAGAATAGGATTTGACGAATCACATCTGACTGAGATAATTACTTTCAGAGACACTGGCAGTTATCTCACGTTATTAAGAGAAGATGTACAGCCCATAACTGACGATACCTATTGCAAGATAGATGTATTGTTAGAAGCCTATGGAGGGGCTGTTATAAAAGTGCCTCTGCACAAAGTTTATATTGAAACAAGCTATTATACTGGTTATATTTCAGTGGGTATATCCAGTGGTGTATTTCCCATCAGGTCAGTGGACTTGTTAATTGGGAACGATATCCTTCATGCTGGTATGTGTAAAGAACCACTTGTGATTGATAATAACACTGATGATAATTATGCCATTGAAGCTTGTAGAGAGAAACCTCTTTTATTTCCTCTCAGCGCAATTACTAGAGCTATGTCAAAGATTCAACAACCATCCTTGTCTCCTGTTGAGTTAGTGGATGACAATGATTTGGGGTTGAATATGTTGTTTAGTGACGCTCTGCGCCCAGGATCATTAACACTGACTCCCCCCGGTCAACAACCTAGTCAGGACACAACTGACGTTAAATTTCTTACTCATGATGATTTAATCAAGGATCAGTTTGTTGATCAGTCACTGGAAAAACTGAGAGATATAGCAGTTACTGAGAGTGAAGCAAAGGATCTCGATAATTGTTACTATTATAGTAACGGTGTACTGATGGAGAAAAATACATGTAAGTTGTCAGCTGATAGTGTTTCCACCACAGTCAAGCATTTCGTAGTGTTACCAGTTACATTTCGTGAACAAGCCATTGATTTTGCTCACAATAGTCCCATAGGAGGACATTTGGGTGTCAAGAAGACACTCGGTAAACTGGCAAAACATTTTACTTGGCCAAAGACGAAGGAAACAGTAGCTGATCATGTGCGACATTGCCACGTGTGTCAAGTGACAGGCAAGCCAGCACACACACCTCCACCTACACCTCTCACTATGTTCTTTAGTAGCAAAGTTCAGTTTATCTGGACTAGACATTGTTTAGACTCCTTCAAAAGGTTGAAGCATCTGCTTTCCTCTGCTCCAGTGTTGAAAAGTCCTAATTTCAATCTTTCCATCTTTTTACATATAGATGCGAGTTGTTATGCAGTGGGTGCTGTGCTGCTCCAACAGTCAACATCCACTGATATTCTCCATCCTATATGTTACTATTCATCTAAGCTCAAACGACACCAGAAAAATTATGCCCTAGCTCTTGTGGTGTCCTTTGAACATTTTGAAGTGTATTTGGGCACGTCCCCATTTAAAATTTACGTAATTTTATGCCCAAATATCTTTTGTTACTTCCTATGTCAAATTCAGTAAAGTAACTTGATCCCTCCAGCCCATATTAACTAAATATACTCATGTCTAATTATTATATTTATGATGAGAGTGAGACACATGTGCAACATCTGGGTATCTTTATTGTAGACGTTTCGCCATCCAGTGGCTTTATCAATACAAATTCTAGGACATAACTTGAAGACAGTAGAACTATGTACAGAAGATGAGGTAATCAGTCCCTCAACCTAGGAGTAGGTGCGAACAGCACCATAGTCGTGGAGATTCTGAAGCTGAAAAAAGAATCCTGGCATTTATATAGTAACGTCAGGTGAAGCAGACGAGGGCAAATTCACTGGTAGGCGGGATTCCCCAGTGGAAGTAGGTCCTTCCCAAAGAGATGGGTTAGTTGTAGTAGTAGTTGTCGTAGTCGTGAAGGTTATGTACATGTCCTCAGAATTAAGATTCCATGATGTTGCAGTGTCTGACAAGTTGTGTACGAATGGTATATAATATTTATGTATTCACAGTATTGTTGTGTGAGGAGGAGACAAGCTGAGTGATGAGTGGGTAGTGTCGTGTGGGCAAGGTACTGCGTGACACAACACTGTCCTGCCGCAGACCCCCCCCCCCCTCACCTTAAGCTGTTTCATACTCAGATGTTCATACTGCCTAGCATTCCACAACCACTACTTAAGAGTGGAATGCAGTCTCCTCTACTATGATCGAGCCTCAACGTGCCCTCCTTGTCTGCGCTATCCTGTCTCTACACTGATGTACATAACCACGAGTATGCAGAGATACGATACTGTGTACTGTCCTAGTACTAGGGGCATATCCTAGTGACGGACGCTGTGAAATTGTAGAAGTGCTTGGCACAAGAGAGACTCGGATTAATATTTATATTAAATTGTATTGATATGAGTAATCAGTGATAATGTGAAAGACATTAATGCAACTCCTAGTGCGACCGTCTGTCGTGTTGGGGGGGGTGTTGCAACCCCTGAATGGGTTACAATGATTATTATGTATATATGTAATGTATATTACCTTTTCATTTAATTTTATATTGCTTATATTTGCAATAATAGCTAAATCGCAAATGTATTGCCTTATATTGTTATTTGACGTAGCTTATGTTGTTAGGATGTTAAATATTACATATTGTTAGGATGTATATAAAATGTGCTCAGTTAGTCTTCATTCGTCTCTCACCCTGCGGGCTGAGAGGATGCTTTCTGAGCCTGCTCTTGCTTACACCTGGTGGCGAACCGTGTACTACAGTATGCAAGATGGCGGATCGTCAAGGTAGAAGAGTAAACACGGTCTGTGTGGAATTTATTCGTGGCTCTCTCAGTGGTGCAACGATGCATGTCTTGTTGCCTACCATCATTCGCGACGTCTATGGCATCCCCACTGAGGAATTATATGGTGTGGCTCTCAATGGGATGTCGAGGTTTTTTGTAAAATTCGCAAATGCCGGCTTTTACTCCAAGATTGTGGAAGCTTTTCAAGAGAGGAAAATGGCGGTGAATTCAGCCGTAGAGGTATGTCTGCATGACGTCTCCACATACGTCACCTGGGTTAAAGTAAGGAACGTGCCTTTCGAGGTGGAGGAGTATGTTATTCGGAAAGTTTTTGGCAAATACGGCACGGTACATGCAGCGACCAAGGGAGTATGGAGGGAGGGCCCATACGAGGGGCTCCCAGAAGGCTCCTGCACCCTAAAGATGACATTAAAACAGCCGATTCCATCTTACGTTTATCTAGAGAACTACAGGACCCAAGTTTTTGTTCACTATGCGGGCCAACGTAAGACATGCAGGTTATGCAACTCGTATGACCATATGGCTGCTCAGTGCTCCAGACGCCTGGTTGTACGTATCCGGGAACCTTCTCCTGTGGTCCTAAGAACCGAGGCCTTTGATCTGGAGACTGGTCCCTCGCCTGAACAAGGACCTAAGCTTTGGAGTGAGGAAGTACAACAAGAGGAGATGCGGTCTATGGCGTGCGCCACCCTGTCGGTGGACACTACAGACGTGCCCACGCCACCTGTGGGGCCTACGGAGCCTGTGGGGTTGTCACAGGAAAGTTTGCTGGAGAACGTGCTAAACGATCTCCTGGATGGGGCAGAGCATAGCCCAGACGTTTCACCGGAGAGTCAAGAAGTGGTGAAGGATGGTTCGCCAAAGATGGGAGACCTGGACGTGCCTACAATGACACGGATGCATGAGGTGGTGGTGGAAGTTCACCAGGAGGCTTCGTCTGGTGAGGAGATGTGTGTGGAAGTTGGTTCCCACAAACGGACGGCAGGAGTGTCGGATATGTACGAGGTCCTGACACCGGGACAGCGTCCAGGGAAGAAATTATGGTCGAAAGTGGCGGAGGCGCCTCCTGCAGACGGGGTTGGGGCAAGCGCCAGCATGTGGGTAGGGCACGGGGGGGTGAGGGGGGCCTTGGGAAGTCAAAGGTCAAAGAAGGTCAGTGTAATGTACATGTAGGAACGGGAAAGACCCACTAACATAGAGGAAAACCTCCTTTTGTGAATTCAAGTGTGTTACCATCAATGTAAATGGTCTGCGGGCAGAGTTTAAGTGTGTGTGGATGGAGTGGTTCTTGCGCAGATATGCTGTGGACGTATGTTTCATACAAGAACACAATTATAAGTTTGGGCGAGAGTTACGGTTAAAAGGCTACCGAATGTATGTTAGCAGTTCTTTAAAATTAAAGGGTGGGGTAGCTATAGCGGTGAAGGAGTCCAGCCCTTGGCGTGTCTTAAGATGGGGGAGGGGGGAGGTGGGAGGGTGGTGAGGGTAGATGGGTACTGGGGTGAGGTGAGGGTTTGTTTTATTGGCGTTTACATGCCAGCGGAAAGCAACACTAAAGTTAAAGTAGAATTTGTGAGGGAGGCTTTAACGTTTTACACTCGGGGTTTGCCGTTCATTACCGTCATGGGTGGGGATTGGAATTGCGTTATCCGCCATGGCGATGTTGAGCCGCGGGGGGCGGGGTGCGTTTTACCTGTCTTACGGAATCTGCTGGGGGATGCAGGGGTTTATGATGTGGTGGGGCGGGGTGGGTGGGGGGTGGAGCATACGTACGTTCGTAGGGGCTATGCGGCCCGTCTGGATAGACTTTATGTAACACAAGGGATTAGAGTTGGGCACGTACAGACCTTTGATGTGGGGTTTTCAGATCACCGTGCAGTGCTAGCGGACTTGAATTGGGATGGAATGATCAGGGTTTATCCAGGTTATTGGAAACTGAACGTGCGGCTATTGGAGGGGGAGGGGGATGGGTCAGCTTTTCAGGACTGGTGGAAGGATATTTGGGAAACACGACGGGCAGGTGAATGTTTGTTGGAATGGTGGGAAACGTGTGCCAAACCTGGAATAGCGAGTTATTATAAGAAGCGGGGAAAAGAGGAGGCGAGGTGGAGGTATGGGCTGCAAAACTATCTGGAGGGGCAGCTAAATGATTACTATGTGGGGGGCGGGAGTAGTAGTCGGTATGACGACATTGAACATCTTCGTAGTCGACTTGCAGAAATTCACAATGAACGTTTCAATGTGGTTAGAGTCAGAGCAGGTATGGAAGAAGTGCTATGGGGTGACAAACCTTCGGGTTGTGTCTTGCGCAAATTTAGGGTCAGGCAACAGGCGACGTCCCTCTTGCAATTGGAAGTATGCACGGGTTTGGGTGGTTACCTGCCGGGTCAAGTACTTCTCACCACGGACAGCATGAGTTTTTATGCTGATCTATGGTTTGGGGAAAAACTACGGAGGGGAGTAGGGGGGGTCCAGGCGGGTGGCCTGGTGAGGAGGGATTTCAGAAAAGTTATAAGTGACAGGGATAGAACGGTACTAGAAGGTAGAATTCGAGTGGAGGAGGTAGAGGAGGCGATTTTTAGTATGAGTAAAGGAAAGGCACCAGGTATAGATGGCATTTCGAATGATTTTTATAGGGCGCATTGGGGAAGTATTAAGCATTGTTTGGTTGATGTATTAAATTGCATGCTCACGGAGGGGAGGTTAGGTATGTCACAAAGTACGGGGGTAGTTGTGTTGGTGCCCAAAAAGGGAGGGGGGAGGGGTCTGAGTGCATATAGAGCAATATCTCTTATGTGCTCAGAATGAGGAAGGTTATGGGGTCGGTTATTCACGAGGGACAGCTAGGCATACCAGGTAGGAGCATGAGGGACGGACATGTACGTATTCGGGAGTTTTTGGAGGAATGTCAAGGGAGGGGGGTGTCCTCGGGCTTGACTGGCAAAATGCTTATGACTGTGTTGATAGGGATTTATTGAGGCTTATTTTATTGAAGCAGGGTTTTGGGGAGGGGATTGTCAGATGGGTTGATACCTTGTATGTCACGGCTATGGTACGCGTACAGGTAAACGGTAAATTGGGGCAGCCAGTCCGTATGGAAAGGGGTTTGAGGCAAGGGTGCCCCCTCTCCCAGCTGCTTTTTGCTTGTATGCAAAACCCCTTTTATGAGCTGGTGGATGGTGGTTTGAGGTGTGGAACGCTGAGCAGTGACCATGCAGCACGTGTGGTCGGGTACGTAGATGATACCACAATTTTGTTAAAAGGGGAGGAGGATTTGCAGATCGTGGGATGGATTGTTGAGTTTTTTGGGGCAGAGTCTGGCATGTGCGTCAATAAGGCAAAATCGAAATTATTGGAGGTGGGTACATGGGTGGGGGGGAGGTTGGGCGAAAGGTATGGGTGGTCAGTCGTGTTGCAACTTAGAATATGTGGTATCGTGTACATGGCAGATGAGAGGGAGAGCCGAAGGGTAAACTCTGAATTGGTGGTTAACAAGGCTTTAGATCGACTTCGGGGGTTAAGAGCTGGGGATGTCTCATTGCAACAGAGGACAGTAGTGGTCAATACACTTGTTTATAGTAAAGTATGGGGTGTGGCTGCGGTGTACCCTTTAAGAGATATGGATATTCAGGAACTGCAGAGAAGGGTCTTACGTTATGTTTGGGGTTTTGGGAGAGCTTGGTTAAGTCGGGAGGTTGTCATGACCCATGTACGTCATGGGGGTTTAGGTCTCTTGGCTTTGGGGCCCCAGGTGAAGGCTCTCTATGTAAAGCAGCGGTTCCTCAGGGCGGGCGGTGAGAAGGGCATCCGGGTGGGTCGGGTAATGATCGAAATGCGTAAATGGTGGAGTGGCAGGGGATTAATCGAGTGTGAGGACATGCTGCGTTTGTTGTTGAAGTTGAGAAATGCGCAACGGATCCAGGCGGGGCAAATGGTCAGCATATGTTGTCGGAGGGAAATTGTACAGGGATGGTCTGCTTTTCCGCTGTATAATTGGGGGGAAATATGGGATGGATTTTGTAAACTTAAGTTGGCACCAAGGGTTCGTGAATTGGTGTACAGATTTGTCATGGGGATTTTAGCATCAAAATCGGTCTTACATAGGATGGGTTTGGTAAGGGAGGCGGATTGCTTGCGTTGCGGTCTCGAAGAAACAGCTTTTCATGCTTGGACAAAGTTCGTTCGTGGCTGGGGCGGGTTTTAGATTTTCTTAGTGGGGGAAGTATTTCAACCTTATGGGCCTTAACATTGGACGTTAGCGGAGTTTCAAGTGAGGTACGAAGAGCAATAATGTACGTGGTGGCTGATTTCCTCTTTATCTCGTGGGGTATGCGGGAAACCGGGGGATCAGTTAGAATCAGGGCAATTGCGGCAGGTATCTACAGAACGTATTGCAGAAATAAACTCATATATGGTAGAAGTTGGGATAATAGTTTTCCTTCAAACTATCGAAGTCTTACTGTTAAAATGTTGCTGCAACTGCGGGTGGGGTAAGGCAACGAGGGGCTGGACTCCCCCCGTGGTAGCACCAAACGGTATGTTAGAGACTTCAGGGTAGAGGGTGGGGTTTAGGGAGTGACGTGTATGTATTATGAATGGCTCCGTGCGTCTGTGTGTGTATGGTTGTGGCGTTGTGTGGCACTGAGATCTTGGATTAATCATAAAATGGTCATACATTTTGATAATACAGATAAAAAGCAATATTCATTATATGTTCCAGCCTCTAACAAGACTGAATTGGTTCTGACTATGGCCGGGGTTTGAAGTATGTTGGGTCTTTCCTGGAATTCCCGTTAGGTTTAGTTTAGTCTTTTGTAAGCAGAAGCCACGCTGATGTCACCGCTAAAAGTACAACGTTATACTGGCCTTTAAGGGGAATGTTCATAAGCAGACCTTTTGGTGATGATTGTAAACTTTTGATGAAGGGCAAAAAGTGTCATTTGCCTGAGATTGTTTTTGTATATGTAGTAGCGGTCTCTGCTGTGAGGGGGGGGGGGTTGAGATGTATAATGTTCTATATTGTAATCTATGGACATTAAAGTTCATTGGACAGCAGCTTTTGTGGGATGTTGTTCTCACACCCAGTGATATCACATGTATTTTTTTTATTTCATTTATGGTGCATAATAGTCAGTTGATGTTCATTTAAGCACCTTTACTAATATCACTGTATACAAGCAAGGTATACTTTTTGTGGGTTTATAATTAGTTTGAGAAACTAAATATGGGGTTGGTCGGGGTATTAGGAGTCAATAGTGTTTCCTCATATGTAATCATGCATGCTAGATCTATGAAAGTCTTATGTTAATTATTAAAGGGTTTTTTGCAAGTTTTGATTCCTTTTTCAATATATGCAAAACCAAAAATAAAAAACATCATGTGTAAATTTCAAGAGTCATGTAGGTTTCTGATAGTTATTTTGTATAACCATAGTACCATTGAGTGTACAATATATTAGTTTATATGATATTGTTTTTGTATATAAATTTTTTTATATAATCATAGTGCCATGGAGTGTGCAATGCATTAGTTTATATGAAATTGTTTTTGTATATAAAATTTCATATATAAAATGAATAAGACTGTCAGGTTTTGGTTATATAGCTATTTTGTGGTTAAGATATGTTCCGGTAGTTCTCTGTTTAGTTATATGATGTCTTATTATATAAAGTTTCCATGTATACTGTATTTTAAATAAAATATAAAAAAAGAAAAGTTAGTCTTGATTGTCAAACTACTGTAATTATCGCTTGTCGCTCGTTATACTGCCGGCTTCTGAGCTGCGCTGTCCACGGGGCTATCACGTGATCGAGGGGGGGGTGTCCTCACCTCTCGTGAAGTAGTCAGTCTGCTGGAGACTCGCTTGGTGGTTGGACAGATTGTCTGTCTCATTATTCTTGTTAGTTCTGTAGAACTTTGTTCACAGAACATTGTATAGACTTTGTGATTTTCGACGTTGTACTGAGGTTGTGTCGCTTAGACGCTCTGAACATCTCAGGTCCTTAGCTATAGTTTCTGACCTAATTTTGTACTGGTTTCTGTGTATTGTCACAGTCGCGTTTTTCCTATGCTGAACATAGATTCAGTAGTATGGGAGTTTTGTAACTTTTGTGGAGGATCTGCTGATGGTCCCTACTTAGTGTCGTTATATTATTTCCCAGCTCCTGATTCTGTGTCGCAGTCGCTTGATATTGCATTGCTATTGGGCTTAGCATTCTTTGTTGTTCAAGCAGACTGTTCGGGTTGCCAGTCGGTCAAGAAGTTAGTTTATTTGAGGACTTTGTTCGTCACTTGTTTAAGTCTTATTCGAGTCTTGAGACATAGCTAACTACTTAAGAGCACTTACATGCATACACACACTTACTTGTACATATTTGTAATATCTTATTAAATGTTAATGTACTTGACAGTACTTAAGAATTATAAATGTGATATGTGCTTTCAGCACAATAATATTGAACTCGAGAGATTGATTTTATTTTGATTGCTGTGATTAATTTAATTTGATAATATACCTCTAGACTTAATAAATTTATTAAATTTTAATTTCTCTAGTTAGTAGCCTACCAGTTGTAATCCTAAAGCACTATTGAACCATACTGAATTCTAATGGATAATTGGACAAGGATACTGACTACTTGTTACGAAAACCCAGTAACAGGCTGGATGCTAGAAGGGCAGTCCTTTCTAGTATTCACTGGAGATCTCTAAGCTTTTAGAATCACGTTTTTTGTAACAAGTAATCATTGGAGTGCTGTATAACCCACCACAGAACTGCAGGAGGCCAAGAGAGGAGTACGAAGAAAACAACAGGGTGATGGTGGACACACTGGCTGAGGTGGCAAGAAGAGCTCACTCGAGCAGAACAAAGTTACTGGTAATGGGCGATTTCAACCACATGGATATCGACTGGGAAAACCTGGAGCCACATGGGGGTCCCGAAACATGGAGAGCCAAGATGATGGATGTCGTACTTGAAAACCTCATGCATCAACATGTCAGGGACACAACCAGAGAGAGAGGGGAGGATGAGCCAGCAAGACTGGATCTTGTGTTCACCCTGAGCAGTTCAGACATTGAGGACATCACTTACGAGAGGCCCCTTGGAGCTAGCGATCATGTGGTTCTGAGTTTTGATTATATAGTAGAGTTACAAGTGGAGAAGGTAACAGGAACTGAAGGGGTCAGGCCAAACTATAAAAGGGGGGACTACACAGGTATGAGAAACTTCCTGCAGGAGGTTCAGTGGGACAGAGAAATGGTAGGAAAATCAGTAAACGAGATGATGGAATATGTGGCAACAAAGTGCAAGGAGGCAGAGGAAAGTTTTGTTCCCAAGGGAAACAGAAATAATAGGAAGACCAAAACGAGTCCTTGGTTTACCCGAAGGTGTAGGGAGGCAAAAACTAAGTGCAACAGAGAATGGAAAAGGTACAGGAGGCATAGGACCCAGGAAAACAAGGAGATTAGTAGAAGAGCCAGAAACGAGTATGCACAGATAAGGAGGGAGACCCAGTGACAGTATGAAAACGACATAGCATCGAAAGTCAAATCTGACCCGAAACTGCTGTATAGCCACATTAGGAGGAAGACAACAGTCAAGGACCAGGTGATAAGGCTGAGGAAAGAAGGTGGAGAACTCACAAGAAACGATCAAGAGGTATGTGAGGAGCTCAACACGAGATTTAAGGAAGTATTTACAGTAGAGACAGGAAAGACTCTGGGGGGACAGACCAGATGGGGACACCAGCAAGGAATACACCAACAAGTGTTGGACGACATACATACAGATGAGGAGGAGGTGAAGAAACTGCTAACGGACATCGATACCTCAAAGGCAATGGGACCGGACATCTCCCCGTGGGTCCTTAGAGAGGGAGCAGATATGTTGTGCATGCCACTTACCACAATCTTCAACACGTCCCTGGAAACTGGGCAACTACCTGAGGTATGGAAGACGGCAAATGTAGTTCCCATTATTAAAAAAGGAGACAGAAAAGAGGCACTAAACTATAGACCTGTGTCATTGACGTGTATAGTATGCAAAATTGTGGAGAAGATTATCAGGAGGAGAGTGGTGGAGCACCTGGAACAGAACAAGAGTATAAATGCCAACCAGCACGGATTCATGGAAGGCAAATCCTGTGTCACAAACCTTCTGGAGTTTTATGATAAAATAACAGAAGTAAGACACGAGAGAGAGGGGTGGGTTGATTGCATCTTCTTGGACTGCAAGAAGGCCTTTGACACAGTTCCTCACAAGAGATTAGTGCAGAAGCTAGAGCATCAGGCGCATATAACAGGAAGGGCACTGCAATGGATCAGAGAATACCTGACAGGGAGGCAACAACGAGTCATGGTACGTAATGATGTATCACAGTGGGCACCTGTGACGAGCGGGGTCCCACAGGGGTCGGTCCTAGGACCAGTGCTATTTTTGGTATATGTGAACGACATGATGGAAGGGTTAGACTCAGAAGTGTCCTTGTTTGCAGATGATGTGAAGTTAATGAGGAGAATTAAATCTGATGAGGACCAGGCAGGACTTCAAAGAGACCTGGACAGACTGGACACCTGGTCAGGCAAATGGCTTCTAGAATTTAATCCTGCCAAATGCAAAGTCATGAAGATAGGGGAAGGGCACAGAAGACCACAGACCGAGTATAGGCTAGGTGGCCAAAGACTGCAAACCTCACTCAAGGAGAAAGATCTTGGGGTGAGTATAACACCGAGCATGTCTCTGGAAGCACACATCAACCAGATAACTGCTGCAGCATATGGGCGCCTGGCAAACCTGAGAACAGCATTCCGATACCTTAGTAAGGAATCGTTCAAGACACTGTACACCGTGCATGTCAGGCCCATACTGGAGTATGCAGCACCTGTTTGGAACCCGCACTTGATAAAGCACGTCAAGAAACTAGAGAAAGTACAAAGGTTTGCGACAAGGTTAGTTCCAGAGCTAAGGGGAA
This sequence comes from Cherax quadricarinatus, assembly GCF_038502225.1. Classification (NCBI taxonomy): domain Eukaryota; kingdom Metazoa; phylum Arthropoda; class Malacostraca; order Decapoda; family Parastacidae; genus Cherax; species Cherax quadricarinatus. The sequence continues at coordinate 41,624 of NW_027195901.1, read as the reverse complement.
TGTCCTATGAAGAAAGATTAAGGGAAATCGGCCTGACGACACTGGAGGACAGGAGGGTCAGGGGAGACATGATAACGACATATAAAATACTGAGTGGAAAATACAAGGTGGACAAAGACAGGATGTTCCAGGGAGGGGACACAGAAACAAGAGGCCACAATTGGAAGTTGAAGACACAAATGAGTCAGAGAGATATTAGGAAGTATTTCTTCAGTCATAGAGTTGTAAGGCAGTGGAATAGCCTAGAAAATGACGTAGTGTAGGCAGGAACCATACACAGTTTTAAGACGAGGTTTGATAAAGCTCATGGAGCGGGGAGAGTGAGGGCCCAGTAGTAACCGGTGAAGAGGCGGGGCCAGGAGCTAAGACTCGACCCCTGCAACCACAAATAGGTGAGTACACACACACACACACACATATATATATATATATAGGTAATAGGTTGGAAGAAACCGCCCAGGGAGGTACTACCGTCCTGCCAGGTGAGTGTAAAACGAAAGTCTGTAATTGTTTTACATGATGGTAGGATTGCTGATGTCTTTTGTCTGTCTCATAAATATGCAAGATTACAGGTACGTCTTGCTACTTCTACTTACACTTAGGTCACACTACACATATATGTACACGTTTATTTATGCACACTCATCTGAGTTTTTTTTTTATTTTCTCAATAGTTCTTGTTCTAATTACTTTTCCTTTTATATCCATGGGGAAGTGGAATTAGAATCTTTCCTTCGTAAGCCATGCGTGTTGTAAAAGTCAACTAAAATGCCGGGAACACTGGGCTAGTAACCCCTTTTCCTGTAATAATTACTAAAAAGAATAAGAAGAAAATTGTCAAAGTGGGAAGTCTGAATGTGCGTGGATGTTGTGCGAATGATAAGAAAGAGGTGATTGTGGATGTTATGAATGAGAAGAAGCTGGATGTCCTGGCTTTAAGTGAAACAAAGCTGAAGGGGGTGGGTGAGTTTCAGTGGAGAGGAATAAATGGGATTAGGTCAGGGGTTTCTAATAGAGACAGAGCTAAAGAAGGAGTAGCAATAATGTTGAAGGATAAGATATGGCAGGAAAAGAGGGACTATAGATGTATTAATTCAAGGATTATGTGGAGTAAAATAAAGGTTGGATGTGAAAAGTGGGTTATAGTACTCGTATATACAACTGGTGAAGAGAGAACTATAGAGGAGAGAGAGAGATTTTGGGAAATGTTGAGTGAATGCATGGGGAGTTTTGAACCAAGTGTGAGAGTACTTGTGGTTTTGGATTTCAATGCTAAAGTGGGTAAAAATGTTGTGGAGGGAGTAGTAGGTAAATCTGAGGTGTCAGGGGTAAATGAAAATGGGGAACCTTTAATTGAGCTATGTGTAGAAAGAGGTTTGGTAATAAGTAATACATATTTATTATGAAAAAAAGGATAAATAAATATACAAGGTATGATATAGCACGTAATGAAAGTAGTTTGTTAGATTATGTATTGGTGGATAAAAGATTGATGGGTAGGCTCCAGGATGTACACGTTTATAGAGGGGCAACTGATATATCGGATCATTATTTAGTTGTAGCTACAGTTAGAGTAAGAGGTAGATGGGATAAGAGGAAAATAACAACTAGTAAGAGAGAGGTGAAAGTGTATAAACTAAGGGAGGAGGAAGTTCGGGTGAAATATAAGCAACTATTGGCAGAAAGGTGGGCTGGTGCAAGTATGAGTAGTGGGGGGGTTGAAGGGTTGAAGAGGGTTGGAATAATTTTAGAAATGCAGTATTATAATGTGGGGCAGAAGTTTGTGGTTATAGGAGGGTGGGTGTAGGAGGAAAGAGGAGTGATTGGTGGAATGAAGTAAAGGGTGTGATAAAAGAGAAAAAGGTAGCTTATGAGAGGTTTTTACAAAGCAGAAGTGTTGTAAGAAGATTAGAGTATATGGAGAGTAAAAGAAAGGTGAAGAGAGTGGTGAGAGAGTGAAAAAGGAGAGCAGATGATAGAGTGGGGGAGGTACTGTCAAGAAATTTTAATGAAAATAAGAAAAAAATTTGGAGTGAGTTAAACAAGTTAAGAAAGCCTAGGGAACGAATGGATTTGTCAGTTAAAAACGGAGTAGGAGAGTTAGTAGATGAGGAGATGGAAGTACATGTAGATGGCGAGAACATTTTGAGGAACTTTTAAATGTCGACGAAGAAAGGGAGGCGGTAATTTCATGCACTGGCCAGGGAGGTATACCATCTTTTAGGAGTGAAGAAGAACAAGATGTGAGTGTGGGGGAGGTGTGTGAGGCATTACGTAGAATGAAAGGGGGTAAAGCAGCTGGAACTGACGGGATCATGACAGAAATGTTAAAAGCAGGGGGGGATATAGTGTTGGAGTGGTTGGTATTTTTGTTTAATAAATGTATGAAAGAGGGGAAGGTACCTAGGGATTGGCGGAGAATATGTATAGTCCATTTATATAAAGGGAAGGGGAGCAAAGGAGATTGTAAAAATGATAGAGGAATAAGTTTACTGAGTATACCAGGAAAAGTGTACGGAAGGGTTATTATTGAAAGATTTAGAGGTAAGACAGAATGTAGGATTGCGGATGAGCAGGGAGGCTTCAGAGTGGGTAGGGGATGTGTAGATCAAGTGTTTACATTGAAGCATATATGTGAACAGTATTTAGATAAAGGAAGTGAAGTTTTTATTGCATTTATTGATTTAGAAAAGGCATATGATAGTGTATAGGAGAGCAATGTGGCAGATGTTGCAAGTATATGGAATAGGTGGTAAGTTACTAAATGCTGTAAAGAGTTTTTATGAGGATAGTGAGGCTCAGGTTAGGGTGTGTAGAAGAGAGGGAGACTATTTCCCGGTAAAAGTAGGTCTTAGACAGGGATGTGTAATGTCACCATGGTTGTTTAATATATTTATAGATGGGGTTGTAAAAGAAGTAAATGCTAGGGTGTTCGGGAGAGGGGTGGAATTAAATTATGGGGAATTAAATACAAAATGGGAAGTGACACAGTTAGTTTTTGCTGATGATGCTGTGTTTATGGGAGATTCTAAAGAAAAATTGCAAAGGTTAGTGGACAAATTTGGAAGTGTGTGTAAAGGTAGAAAGTTGAAAGTGAACATAGAAAAGAGTAAGGTGATGAGGGTATGAAATTATTTAGATAAAGAAAAACTGGATATCAAATTGGGGAGGAGTATGGAAGAAGCAAATGTTTTCAGATATTTGAGAGTTGAAGTGTCGGCGGATGGATTTATGAAGGATGAGGATAATCATAGAATTGATGAAGGAAAAAAGTTAAGTGGTGCATTGAGGTATATGTGGAATGTATGAAAGTATAGTAGTACCAGCACTCCTATATTGGTGTGAAGCTTGTCTAAGGGCAATGTGCAGTGTAAATATTATGCAGAAAATTCAAAGTGTGGAAATTAGGAGAAGGTGTGGAGTTAATAAAAGTATTAGTCAGAGAGCTGAAGAGGGTGTGTTGAGGTGGTTTGGTCATTTAGAGAGAATGGATCAAAGAAGAATGACATGGAGAGCATATTAATCTGTAGGGGAAGGAAGGCGGGGTAGGAGTCGTCCTCGAAAAGGTTGGGGGGAGGGGGTAAAGGAGGTATTGTGGGCGAGGGGTTTGGACTTCCAGCAAGCGTGCGTGAGCGTGTTAGATAGGAGTGAATGGAGACGAATGGTATTTGGGACCTGACGAGCTGTTGGAGTGTGAGCAGGGTAATATTTAGTGAAGGGATTCAGGGAAACCGGTTAATTTATATAACTGGGAAGTACAATGTCTGCACTCTAGAGGAGGGGTTTGAGATATTGGCAATTTGGATGGATATATTGTGTATTTTTATACGTATATACTTCTAAACTGTTGTATTCTGGGCACCTCTGCAAAAACAGTGATTATGTGTGAGTGAGGTGAAAGTGTTGAATGATGAAAGTATTTTCTTTTTGGGGATTTTCTTTCTTTTTGGGTCACCCTGCCTCGGTGGGAGACGGCCGATTTGTTATATATATATATATATATATATATATATATATATATATATATAAATATATATATATATATATATATATATATATATCTATATATATATATATATATATTTTTTTTTTTTTTTTTTATTATCACACTGGCCGATTCCCACCAAGGCAGGGTGGCCCGAAAAAGAAAAACTTTCACCATCATTCACTCCATCACTGTCTTGCCAGAAGGGTGCTTTACACTACAGTTTTTAAACTGCAACATTAACACCCCTCCTTCAGAGTGCAGGCACTGTACTTCCCATCTCCAGGACTCAAGTCCGGCCTGCTGGTTTCCCTGAATCCCTTCATAAATGTTACTTTGCTCACACTCCAACAGCACGTCAAGTATTAAAAACCATTTGTCTCCATTCACTCCTATCAAACACGCTCATGCATGCCTCCTGGAAGTCCAAGCCCCTCGCACACAAAACCTCCTTTACCCCCTCCCTCCAACCTTTCCTAGGCCGACCCCTACCCCGCCTTCCTTCCACTACAGACTGATACACTCTTGAAGTCATTCTGTTTCGCTCCATTCTCTCTACATGTCCGAACCACCTCAACAACCCTTCCTCAGCCCTCTGGACAACAGTTTTGGTAATCCCGCACCTCCTCCTAACTTCCAAACTACGAATTCTCTGCATTATATTCACACCACACATTGCCCTCAGACATGACATCTCCACTGCCTCCAGCCTTCTCCTCGCTGCAACATTCATCACCCACGCTTCACACCCATATAAGAGCGTTGGTAAAACTATACTCTCATACATTCCCCTCTTTGCCTCCAAGGACAAAGTTCTTTGTCTCCACAGACTCCTAAGTGCGCCACTCACTCTTTTTCCCTCATCAATTCTATGATTCACCTCATCTTTCATAGACCCATCCGCTGACACGTCCACTCCCAAATATCTGAATACGTTCACCTCCTCCATACTCTCTCCCTCCAATCTGATATTCAATCTTTCATCACCTAATCTTTTTGTTATCCTCATAACCTTACTCTTTCCTGTATTCACCTTTAATTTTCTTCTTTTGCACACCCTACCAAATTCATCCACCAATCTCTGCAACTTCTCTTCAGAATCTCCCAAGAGCACAGTGTCATCAGCAAAGAGCAGCTGTGACAACTCCCACTTTGTGTGTGATTCTTTATCTTTTAACTCCACGCCTCTTGCCAAGACCCTCGCATTTACTTCTCTTACAACCCCATCTATAAATATATTAAACAACCACGGTGACATCACACATCCTTGTCTAAGGCCTACTTTTACTGGGAAAAAATTTCCCTCTTTCCTACATACTCTAACTTGAGCCTCACTATCCTCGTAAAAACTCTTCACTGCTTTCAGTAACCTACCTCCTACACCATACACTTGCAACATCTGCCACATTGCCCCCCTATCCACCCTGTCATACGCCTTTTCCAAATCCATAAATGCCACAAAGACCTCTTTAGCCTTATCTAAATACTGTTCACTTATATGTTTCACTGTGAACACCTGGTCCACACACCCCCTACCTTTCCTAAAGCCTCCTTGTTCATCTGCTATCCTATTCTCCGTCTTACTCTTAATTCTTTCAATTATAACTCTACCATACACTTTACCAGGTACACTCAACAGACTTATCCCCCTATAATTTTTGCACTCTCTTTTATCCCCTTTGCCTTTATACAAAGGAACTATGCATGCTCTCTGCCAATCCCTAGGTACCTTACCCTCTTCCATACATTTATTAAATAATTGCACCAACCACTCCAAAACTATATCCCCACCTGCTTTTAACATTTCTATCTTTATCCCATCAATCCCGGCTGCCTTACCCCCTTTCATTTTGCCTACTGCCTCACGAACTTCCCCCACACTCACAACTGGCTCTTCCTCACTCCTACAAGATGTTATTCCTCCTTGCCCTATACACGAAATCACAGCTTCCCTATCTTCATCAACATTTGACAATTCTTCAAAATATTCCCTCCATCTTCGCAATACCTCTAACTCTCCATTTAATAACTCTCCTCTCCTATTTTTAACTGACAAATCCATTTGTTCTCTAGGCTTTCTTAACTTGTTAATCTCACTCCAAAACTTTTTCTTATTTTCAACAAAATTTGTTGATAACATCTCACCCACTCTCTCATTTGCTCTCTTTTTACATTGCTTCACCACTCTCTTAACCTCTCTCTTTTTCTCCATATACTCTTCCCTCCTTGCATCACTTCTACTTTGTAAAAACTTCTCATATGCTAACTTTTTCTCCCTTACTACTCTCTTTACATCATCATTCCACCAATCGCTCCTCTTCCCTCCTGCACCCACTTTCCTGTAACCACAAACTTCTGCTGAACACTCTAACACTACATTTTTAATCCTACCCCATACCTCTTCGACCCCATTGCCTATGCTCTCATTTGCCCATCTATCCTTCAATAGCTGTTTATATCTTACCCTAACTGCCTCCTCTTTTAGTTTATAAACCTTCACCTCTCTCTTCCCTGATGCTTCTATTCTCCTTGTATCCCATCTACCTTTTACTCTCAGTGTAGCTAGATATATATATATATATATATATATATATATATATATATATATATATATATATATATATATATATATATATATATATATATACATGTGTGTGTGTGTACTAACCTAATTGTGGTTGCAGGGGTCGAGACTCGGCTCCTGGCCCCGCCTCTTCACCGACCGCTACTAGGTCCAATCTCCCCCTGTTCCATGAGCTTTATCATACTTCGTCTTAAAACTATGTATAGTTCCTGCCTCCATTACATTGCTTGCCAGACTATTCCAATTCCTAACTACTCTATGACTGAAGAAATACTTCCTAAGATCCCTTTGACTCATCTGAGACTTCAGCTTCCAATTGTGACCCCTTGTTTCTGTGTCCCATCTCTGGTACATCCTGTCTCTGTCCACCTTGTCTATTCCACGCAGTATTTTGTATGTCGTTTTCATGTCTCCCCTGACTCTCCTGTCCTCCAGTGTTGTCAGACCGATTTCCCTTAACCTTTCTTCATAGGACATTCCTCTTAACTCTAGAACTAGCCTTGTTGCAAACCTTTGCACTTTCTCTAATTTCTTGACGTGTTTGACCAGGTGTGGGTTCCAAACTGGTGCTGCGTACTCCAGTATGGGCCTGACGTACACAGTGTATAAAGTCTTGAGCGATTCCTTACTGAGGTACCGGAGCGCTATTCTCAGGTTTGCTAAGCGCCCATATGGCGCAGCATATGGGCGTGCGTGTGTACTCACCTATTTGTACTCACCTATTTGTGGCTGCAGGGGTCGAGTCTTAGGTCCTGGCCCCGCCTCTTCACCGGTTGTTACTGGGCCCTCTCTCTCCCCGCTCCATGAGCTTTATCAAACCTCGTCTTAAAACTGTGTATGGTTCCTGCCTCCACTACGTCATTTTCTAGGCTATTCCACTGCCTGACAACTCTATGACTGAAGAAATACTTCCTAATATCTCTCTGACTCATTTGTGTCTTCAACTTCCAATTGTGGCCTCTTGTTCCTGTGTCCCCTCCCTGGAACATCCTGTCTTTGTCCACCTTGTCTATTCCACGCAGTATTTTATATGTCGTTATCATGTCTCCCCTGACCCTCCTGTCCTCCAGTGTCGTCAGGCCGATTTCCCTTAATCTTTCTTCATAGGACATTCCCCTTAGCTCTGGAACTAACCTTGTCGCAAACCTTTGTACTTTCTCTAGTTTCTTGACGTGCTTTATCAAGTGCGGGTTCCAAACAGGTGCTGCATACTCCAGTATGGGCCTGACATACACGGTGTACAGTGTCTTGAACGATTCCTTACTAAGGAATCGGAATGCTGTTCTCAGGTTTGCCAGGCGCCCATATGCTGCAGCAGTTATCTGATTGATGAGTGCTTCCGGAGACATGCTCGGTGTTGTACTCACCCCAAGATCTTTCTCCTTGAGTGAGGTTAGCAGTCTTTGGCCACCTAGTCTATACTCTGTCTGCGGTCTTCTGTGCCCTTCCCCTATCTTCATGACTTTGCATTTGGCAGGATTAAATTCGAGAAGCCATTTGCTGGATCAGGTGTCCAGTCTGTCCAGGTCTCTTTGAAGTCCTGCCTGGTCCTCTTCTGATTTAATTTTCCTCATTAACTTCACATCATCTGCAAACAGGAACACTTCTGAGTCTAACCCTTCCATCATGTCATTCACATATACCAAAAATAGCACTGGTCCTAGGACCGACCCCTGTGGGACCCCACTCGTCACAGGTGCCAACTGTGATACATCATTACGTACCATGACTCGTTGTTGCCTCCCTGTCAGGTATTCTCTGATCCATTGCAGTGCCCTTCCTGTTATATGTGCCTGATGCTCTAGCTTCTGCACTAATCTCTTGTGAGGAACTGTGTCAAAGGCCTTCTTGCAGTCCAAGAAGATGCAGTCAACCCACCCCTCTCTCTCGTGTCTTACTTTTGTTATTTTATCATAAAACTCCAGAAGGCTTGTGACACAGGATTTGCCTTCCATGAATCCGTGCTGGTTGGCATTTATACTCTTGTTCCGTTCCAGGTGCTCCACCACTCTCCTCCTGATAATCTTCTAAATAACTTTGCATACTATACACGTCAATGACACAGGTTTATAGTTTAGTGCCTCTTTTCTGTCTCCTTTTTTAAAAATAGGAACTACATTTGCCGTCTTCCATACCTCAGGTAGTTGCCCAGTTTCCAGGGACGTGTTGAAGATTGTGGTAAGTGGCATGAACAACATATCTGCTCCCTCTCTAAGGACCTACGGAGAGATGTTGTCCGGTCCCATTGCCTTTGAGGTATCGATGTCCCTTAGCAGTTTCTTCACCTCCTCCTCATCTGTATGAATGTCGTCCAACACTTGTTGGTGTATTCCTTGTTGGTGTCCCCATCTGGTCTGTCCCCCCAGAGTCCTTCCTGTCTCTACTGTAAATACTTCCTTAAATCTCGTGTTGAGCTCCTCACATACCTCTTCATCGTCTCTTGTGAGTTCTCCACCTTCTTTCCTCAGCCTCATCACCTGGTCCTTGACTGTTGTCTTCCTCCTAACATGGCTATACAGCAGTTTCGGGTCAGATTTGACTTTCGATGCTATGTCGTTTTCATACTGTCGCTGGGCCTCCCTCCTTATCTGTGCAACCCCTCCTCCCCCTCTACTCCTATCTTTCCTCAGGATCTGATATCCCGTTGGGAAGATTGTGTCTGATTCTTTCGTTCCACTCCTCATATTTATTCGTTATTCCATCTGCATTTGTATGCCAAACTTTCAGTTTCTTTTCTATCACTGTGGTCATGCAAGAATATTGGGGTTGGGGGAGCGAGAGCCTTGGTGGGGGCCTATATGGGGCTGTGGTGTAGGTGGGGTTTGTGATGATGAGGGTGGGGTCAGAATGCCCATAAGGGACAGCTGTTGGGGTGAGGTTTGTGATATGGGGGTTGGTGGCAGAGGGAACAGTGAGTGGGTTGTATAGGTTGCTCATTTGCGTTGGGAATGTCGCAGTTGGAGTCTTTTAGTGGAAGATTCTGTGGGGTGTGTTTGCCCTTCCTCCTGTGTCTGGGTCCTGCTCACCTTCGTCATTGCCTCTCGTTCCTCCTTGCATTTCTGTACCCTCTCTTTCAGTGTAGTCCTTTCTTCTTGTGTTCTGTCACGGTCTGGTACCCCTCTTCGTCCCTCAGTCTTGCTTTCTCTTTCAGAATCCTGGTTCGAACTGATTCTTCCTTGAAAATTACTTTGACAGGCTGTATCCTTCCACTCGAAAACCACCCAATTCTCTGAAAATTTGTCACCTGGGTTATATCTCCCTCACCTATTGTTTTCATGATGCCTTCAGTCATTTTTTTCTCCTCCTGTTTTATTTCTTCGAAGTTGTCCCCCTTGGCTTCTTGGAGCCCGTGCACAAAAACTGACCTCGCCCTTTCCTCCTCCCACTGAGTCTCCATCTGCTTCCTCTGAGGCATTTTATTTCCTTCCATTGACATGTTCTTGCCTTCAGTCCCTGTCATATCTGAAACTTCTATTCTCGGTGAACTGTCTTTCATGACCAGCTGTCCCTTGCTACTGCAGTTGGCTGTTAGAATCTCTGCATATAGCATACCTTCATTGTCTTCGGACCTGTCATTTGATCTTAGTGTGCTCCTCGTCTTTTCCCTGGCCCCACGTGGGTCTGATAGGGCCTTCGCATACGGCATGTCTCCTTTGTTGCTTACCGTCCCCTTGTCTGTGCCTGACATTGAATTTCCTGATGTCACATCTGAATTGTCATTTGTCTCTCTAATCTGTTTCAGGCTTTGCAGTTTCTCTTCTAAGCACTGTATCCTAGCTTCTGCTGCTAAGACCTGTACTTCCCACTTCCTGCACTCTTCAGCTATCCGCTCCTCCATTTTCTTACCAAGCTCTACTATCTTCCTTCCCCACTCTTCCTCCCTTTTTTGGAGCTCTAACTCCCAGTCTTTCCTTCCTGGTTCGTCCACCAGATCTCTGGTTTTCCGTCCTCTAGGGCCACCCATTTTTTTTTTTTACCACAGACAGGAGGCTAGAGGAGGGAGAGGGTGAGAGGGGAGAGTGAAATGGTAGAAAGAGGGAGAGAGAGGAGAGAGTATGGGGGTGAGGGATAAGACCAAGGGGGAGAGAGAGAGAAATGTGAGGGGGAGAGAAAGGGTAGAAGGAGAGAGAAAGAGAGGGAGAGAGAGAGAGAGGGAGAAAGGAGGGTGAGGGAAAAGACTATGAGAGAGAGAAATGCGAGGGAGGGGTAGAAATATAGAAAAAGGGAGATGGAGAGAGAAGCCTATAGAGAGAGAGGAGGGTGAGGGATAGGGTTATGGGAGAGAGAGAGAGAGAGAGAGTAGGGGGAAGGGGAGGGAAAAAGGCCATGAACAATAGAAACGCGAGGGAGGGAGAGAGAGAAAGATAGGAGGGAAAAGGGAGAGAAGGCAAGAGCGGGGGAGAGGAAAGGTCTGTGGGGGAGGGAAAGGTGTGTGGGGGGGTGAGCGGACGCGGTCAAATTCAAGGATCAGCTGTGTGAATGAGTGGGTGTGTGTACTCACCTAGTTGTGGTTTCAGGGATCGAGTGTGTATGTGTGTTCAGGCCCCGAGTGTGTATGTGTGTGCACGCGTGTGTGTGTGAGCACGTCAGTTGTTTATATGTCCCAGAAATACATTTCACCTCTGTGTATCCGTAATACTAATAAGATACCATTAACACTGAGAGTAATTCTAATAATTATAATACTAGCGTGTGTTAACGAGTCTTTCTTTCACCCAGTTATATAGTACCTTTTACTACATGTGTACCCAATACTTGCTTCTCAGATTGTACTGTCTTTGTGTCCTAAAACATTATCTCAAAACTGTTGTCAGGGCTGTAGTCCCATTAGCCCCGACTTAATCCTCCTGCCTATTCCTTGTTCCTACAAATTTTATCTTCCTACTACTGCTAGGTGTTGTGTGTATGATAATCACTCTGGAGCAGGGTTTGTGATAGCCAGCTACCAGTGATCATAGGGCCGGCTCTACCACTCAAAACTTCCCGCCAACCACAAACAGGTGATTTGTACGTTACAGCTCAGAGGGGACTTCCATCCAGATACCTGATGTACTATGCTAGCTGTACGATGCTCGCTGTACGATGACTCGTGCACCTCGCCCTTCCGCCTCTGACTTCTTCACTATTCTTTTCTCGTTGCCCTTTTGAGTCCTCATTTACCACAATTATCACTTGTATACTGCTACTTTTATAATTTAAACTTCACTTTTGGTAAGTACACTTCTTATTTGTGATGACACCCAACCTGTCATGGCGGCGCTACTTCCACAAGCCTACTGCTGCCAGCTTCTCTGCTTATATATATTTATGTATATGTATGTATATATATATATATATATATATATATATATATATATATATATATATATATATATATATATATATATATATATATATATATATATTTTTTTTATTATCACACTGGCCGATTCCCACCAAGGCAGGGTGGCCCGAAAAAGAAAAACTTTCACCATCATTCACTCCATCACTGTCTTGCCAGAAGGATGCTTTACACTACAGTTTTTAAACTGCAACATTAACACCCCTCCTTCAGAGTGCAAGCACTGTACTTCCAATCTCCAGGACTCGAGTCCGGCCTACCGGTTTCCCTGAACCCCTTCATAAATGTTACTTTGCTCACACTCCAACAGCATGTCAAGTATTGAAAACCATTTGTCTCCATTCACTCCTATCAAACACGCTCACGCATGCCTGCTGGAAGTCCAAGCCCCTCGCACACAAAACCCCCTTTACCCCCTCCCTCCAACCTTTCCTAGGCCGACCCCTACCTCACCTTCCTTCCATTACAGACTGATACACTCTTGAAGTCATTCTGTTTCGCTCCATTCTCTCTACATGTCCGAACCACCTCAACAACCCTTCCTCAGCCCTCTGGACAACAGTTTTTGGTAATCCCGCACCTCCTCCTAACTTCCAAACTACGAATTCTCTGCATTATATTCACACCACACATTGCCCTCAGACATGACATCTCCACTGCCTCCAGCCTTCCCCTCGCTGCAACATTCATCACCCATACTTCACACCCATATAAGAGCGTTGGTAAAACTATACTCTCATACATTCCCCTCTTTGCTTCCAAGGACAAAGTTCTTTGTCTCCACAGACTCCTAAGTGCACCACTCACTCTTTTCCCCTCATCAATTCTTTGACTCACCTCATCTTTCATAGACCCATCCGCTGACACGTCCACTCCCAAATATCTGAATACATTCACCTCCTCCATACTCTCTCCCTCCAATCTGATATTCAGCCTTTCATCACCTAATCTTTTTGTTATCCTCATAACCTTACTCTTTCCTGTATTCACCTTTAATTTTCTTCTTTTGCACACCCTACCAAATTCATCCACCAATCTCTGCAACTTCTCTTCAGAATCTCCCAAGAGCACAGTGTCATCAGCAAAGAGCAGCTGGGGCAATTCCCACTTTGTGTGTGATTCTTTATCTTTTAACTCCACGCCTCTTGCCAAGACCCTCGCATTTACTTCTCTTACAACCCCATCTATAAATATATTAAACAACCACGGTGACATCACACATCCTTGTCTGAGGCCTACTTTTACTGGGAAATAATTTCCCTCTTTCCTACATACTCTAACTTGAGCCTCACTATCCTCGAAACTCTTCGCTGTTTTCAATAACATACCTCATACACCATACACCTGCAACATCTGCCACATTGCCCCCCTATCCACCCTGTCATACGCCTTTTCCAAATCCATAAATGCCACAAAGACCTCTTTAGCCTTATCTAAATACTGTTCACTTATATGTTTCACTGTAAACACCTTGTCCACACACCCCCTACCTTTCCTAAAGCCTCCTTGCTCATCTGCTATCCTATTCTCCGTCTTACTCTTAATTCTTTCAATAATAACTCTACCATACACTTTACCAGGTATACTCAACAGACTTATCCCCCTATAATTTTTGCACTCTCTTTTATCCCCTTTGCTTTTATGCAAAGGAACTATGCATGCTCTCTGCCAATCCCTAGGTACCTTACCCTCTTCCATACATTTATTAAATAATTGCACGAACCACTCCAAAACTATATCCCCACCTGCTTTTAACATTTCTATCTTTATCCCATCAATCCCGGCTGCCTTACCCCCTTTCATTTTACCTACTGCCTCACGAACTTCCCCCACACTCACAACTGGCTCTTCCTCACTCCTACAAGATGTTATTCCTCCTTGCCCTATACACGAAATCACAGCTTCCCTATCTTCATCAACATTCCTCAAAATATTCCCTCCATCTTCCCAATACCTCTAACTCTCCATTTAATAACTCTCCTCTCCTATTTTTAACTGACAAATCCATTTGTTCTCTAGGCTTTCTTAACTTGTTAATCTCACTCCAAAGCTTTTTCTTATTTTCAACAAAATTTGTTGATAACATCTCACCCACTTTCTCATTTGCTCTCTTTTTACATTGCTTCACCACTCTCTTAACCTCCCTCTTTTTCTCCATATACTCTTCCCTCCTTGCATCACTTCTACTTTGTAAAAACTTCTCATATGCTAACTTTTTCTCCCTTACTACTCTCTTTACATCATCATTCCACCAATCGCTCCTCTTCCCTCCCGCACCCACTTTCCTGTAACCACAAACTTCTGCTGAACACTCTAACACTACATTTTTAAACCTACCCCATACCTCTTCGACCCCAGTGCCTATGCTCTCATTAGACCTTCTATCCTCCAATAGCTGTTTATATCTTACCCTAACTGCCTCCTCTTTTAGTTTACAAACCTTCACCTCTCTCTTCCCTGATGCTTCTATTCTCCTTGTATCCCATCTACCTTTTACTCTCAGTGTAGCTACAACTAGAAAGTGATCTGATATATCTGTGGCCCCTCTATAAGCATGTACATCCTGAAGTCTACTCAACAGTCTTTTATCTACCAATACATAATCCAACAAACTACTGTCATTTCGCCCTACATCATATCTTGTATACTTATTTATCCTCTTTTTCTTAAAATATGTATTACCTATAACTAAACCCCTTTCTATACAAAGTTCAATCAAAGGGCTCCCATTATCATTTACACCTGGCACCCCAAACTTACCTACCACACCCTCTCTAAAAGTTTCTCCTACTTTAGCATTCAGGTCCCCTTCCACAATTACTCTCTCACTTGGTTCAAAGGCTCCTATACATTCACTTAACATATCCCCAAATCTCTCTCTCTCCTCTGCATTCCTCTCTTCTCCAGGTGCATACACGCTTATTATGACCCACTTCTCGCATCCAACCTTTACTTTAATCCACGTAATTCTTGAATTTACACATTCATATTCTCTTTTCTCCTTCCATAACTGATCATTCAACATTACTGCTACCCCTTCCTTTGCTCTAACTCTCTCAGATACTCCAGATTTAATCCCATTTATTTCCCCCCACTGAAACTCCCCTACCCCCTTCAGCTTTGTTTCGCTTAGGGCCAGGACATCCAACTTCTTTTCATTCATAACATCAGCAATCATCTGTTTCTTGTCATCCGCACTACATCCACGCACATTCAAGCATCCCAGTTTTATAAAGTTTTTCTTCTTCTCTTTTTTAGCAAATGTCTACAGGAGAAGGGGTTACTAGCCCATTGCTCCCAGCATTTTAGTCGCCTCATACGACACGCATGGCTTACGGAGGGAAGATTCTTTTCCACTTCCCCATGGACAATAGAAGAAATAAAGAAGAACAAGAGCTATTTAGAAAAAGGAGAAAAACCTAGATGTATGTATATATATATGCATGTGCGTGTCTGTGAAGTGTGACCAAAGTGTAATTAGGAGTAGCAAGATATCCCTGTTATCTAGCGTGTTTATGAGACAAAAAAGAAACCAGCAATCCTACCATCATGCAAAACAGTTACAGGTTTCTGTTTCACAGTCATCTGGCAGGACGGTAGTACTTCCCTGGGTGGTTGCTGTCTACCAACCTACTGCCTATAAATATATATATATATATATATATATATATATATATATATATATATATATATATATATATATATATATATATATATATATATATATATATATATATATTTCCACTTTCTGGCTAGCTTGTTCATGCTGGCTGGCTGTGTGCTGCCTCACAGTTTCTTGTTAGCCAACCTCTCTTAATTCTATTTGATCTTTTGTCTTTAGTCACTCGCTTTGTACTTTGTATATTTGTTACAGTGTGGCAACAAGTGCCAACTAGGCCTCAACGAACAGGCACTTTGAAATTTTGTTGTATAATTTCAGGCTTTCTCTCGCCTTTACTTTATTTTTTTTTTTTGCTAATACTTTGGTTATCACTTGTAGGGTTGTTCACTGACGTTGTCACTAACACTCGTTGCTTCTAGCTGCTAAAGCACGACCTAAAAACACTAAGATTCTCGGAGCCTGGGGCTTGTGACCCACTACACACTTCCCAAACTATTCCACTTACTGACTACTCTGTGGCTGAAGAAATACTTCCTAACATCCCTGTGATTCATCTGTGTCTTCAGCTTCCAACTGTGTCCCCTTGTTACTGTGTCCAATCTCTGGAACATCCTGTCTTTGTCCACCTTGTCAATTCCTCTCAGTATTTTGTATGTCGTTATCATGTCCCCCCTATCTCTCCTGTCCTCCAGTGTCGTCAGGTTGATTTCCCTTAACCTCTCCTCGTAGGACATACCTCTTAGCTCTGGGACTAGTCTTGTTGCAAACCTTTGCACTTTCTCTAGTTTCTTTACGTGCTTGGCTAGGTGTGGGTTCCAAACTGGTGCCGCATACTCCAATATGGGCCTAACGTATACGGTGTACAGGGTCCTGAACGATTCCTTATTAAGATGTCGGAATGCTGTTCTGAGGTTTGCTAGGCGCCCATATGCTGCAGCAGTTATTTGGTTGATGTGCGCTTCAGGAGATGTGCCTGGTGTTATACTCACCCCAAGGTCTTTTTCCTTGAGTGAGGTTTGTAGTCTCTGACCCCCTAGACTGTACTCCGTCTGCGGCCTTCTTTGCCCTTCCCCAATCTTCATGACTTTGCACTTGGTGGGATTGAACTCCAGGAGCCAATTGCTGGACCAGGTCTGCAGCCTGTCCAGATCCCTTTGTAGTTCTGCCTGGTCTTCGATCGAGTGTATTCTTCTCATCAACTTCACGTCATCTGCAAACAGGGACACCTCAGAGTCTATTCCTTCCGTCATGTCGTTCACAAATACCAGAAACAGCACTGGTCCTAGGACTGACCCCTGCGGGACCCCGCTGGTCACAGGTGCCCACTCTGACACCTCGCCACGTACCATGACTCGCTGCTGTCTTCCTGACAAGTATTCCCTGATCCATTGTAGTGCCTTCCCTGTTATCCCTGCTTGGTCCTCCAGTTTTTGCACCAATCTCTTGTGTGGAACTGTGTCAAACGCCTTCTTGCAGTCCAAGAAAATGCAATCCACCCACCCCTCTCTCTCTTGTCTTACTGCTGTCACCATGTCATAGAACTCCAGTAGGTTTGTGACACAGGATTTCCCGTCCCTGAAACCATGCTGGCTGCTGTTGATGAGATCATTCCTTTCTAGGTGTTCCACCACTCTTCTCCTGATAATCTTCTCCATGATTTTGCATACTATACATGTCAGTGACACTGGTCTGTAGTTTAATGCTTCATGTCTGTCTCCTTTTTTAAAGATTGGGACTACATTTGCTGTCTTCCATGCCTCAGGCAATCTCCCTGTTTCGATAGATGTATTGAATATTGTTGTTAGGGGTACACATAGCGCCTCTGCTCCCTCTCTCAATACCCATGGGGAGATGTTATCTGGCCCCATTGCCTTTGAGGTATCTAGCTCACTCAGAAGCCTCTTCACTTCTTCCTTGGTTGTGTGCACTGTGTCCAGCACTTGGTGGTGTGCCCCACCTCTCCGTCTTTCTGGAGTCCCTTCTGTCTCCTCTGTGAACACTTCTTTGAATCTCTTGTTGAGTTCTTCACATACTTCACGGTCATTTCCTGTTGTCTCTCCTCCTTCCTTCCTTAGCCTGATTACCTGGTCCTTGACTGTTGTTTTCCTCCTGATGTGGCTGTACAACAGTTTCGGGTAAGATTTGGCTTTCGCTGCTATGTCATTTTCATATTGTCTTTGGGCCTCCCTTCTTATCTGTGCATATTCGTTTCTGGCTCTACGACTGTTCTCCTTATTCTCCTGGGTCCTTTGCCTTCTGTATTTCTTCCATTCCCTAGCACACTTGGTTTTTGCCTCCCTGCACCTTTGGGTAAACCATGGGCTCATCCTGGCTTTTTCATTACTCCTGTTACCCTTGGGTACAAACCTCTCCTCAGCCTCCTTGCATTTTGTTGCTACATATTCCATCATCTCATTAACTGGCTTCCCTGCCAGTTCTCTGTCCCACTGAACCCCGTTCAGGTAGTTCCTCATTCCTGTGTATTCCCCTTTCTTGTAGTTTGGCTTCATTCGTCCTGGCCTTCCTGCTTCTCCCTCCACTTGTAGCTCTACTGTGTATTCGAAGCTTAAAACCACATGGTCACTGGCCCCAAGGGGTCTTTCATATGTGATGTCCTCGATATCTGCACTACTGAAGGTGAATACTAAGTCCAGCCTTGCTGGTTCATCCTCTCCTCTCTCTCTTGTAGTGTCCCTTACGTGTTGGTACATGAAGTTCTCCAGTACCACCTCCATCATCTTAGCCCTCCATGTATCTTGACCCCCATGTGGGTCCAAGTTCTCCCAATCGATCTCCTTGTGGTTAAAGTCACCCATGATCAGGAGCTTTGCCCTGCATGCATGAGCTCTTCTGGCCACTCTAGCCAGTGTGTCAACCATCGCTCTATTGCTCTCGTCGTACTCTTGCCTTGGCCTCCTGCTGTTCTGTGGTGGGTTATACATCACTGCTATTACCACCTTGGGACCTCCAGAGTGAAGTGTTCCCACTATGTAATCACTTTCTTCTCCGCTATCTCCTCTTTCCAGCTCAATCAAAATTCCAGCGATTTTTGATCAGCAACGCCACTCCTCCACCCCCCCTGTTCCCTCTGTCTTTCCTCAGGATTTGGTATCCCGTTGGAAAGATGGCATCTGTTATCATACCTGTAAGCTTGGTTTCTGTGAGAGCTATGATGTCCGGTGATGCTTCTTTGACTCTTTCGTGCCACTCCTCACACTTATTTGTTATTCCATCAGCGTTTGTGTACCATACCTTCAGTTTCCTTTCCAACACTGTGGTTTGGGGGGCCTGTGAGGGTGGGAGACCTGGTGGCATACTGTGGGATTCTATAGCTCGGTGTTGGGTGGAGGCTGTGGGTATGGATTGTAGTGTGTGTTGGGATGGTGTGATAGGTTGTATGGTTTTGAGAGTAGTTGTGTGTGTGCTTGCCCTTGCTGTTCTGTCCTGCTCTGACTGACCTCTGCTGATTCCCTCCTTGTCTCTTTTCCTAGCTCCTTTCGCTTTTTTGTCCTCTCCCTCAGCTGCTGTCGTTCTGATTTTGTTCTGTCTCTGTCTAGGAACACCCTCTTGTACTCTTCCGAGTATTTCAATC
>NW_027195901.1:0-17500 GCF_038502225.1 Cherax quadricarinatus | reverse complement strand
GCTGTATAGTTTTTGGATATAGGAACAGAAATCGCTTCTGTTGTCATTAAGCAGTAAGTGGCTGAACTAACTCCTGTTGATGTGTTTGCTGTGAGAAACTTAACCTAGTCTCTGATGCTCTCCTGGGACCGTCTAGCTAATAACCTCATAAGAAAAACAGAGAAAATTGTTCTCTTACTTGCTCACTCGTGGGACAGTAGGAGGATAGGAGGAAGAAAGGAAAGGTGAAGGAAAAAGACAAAACGACAAAGAAATGAGCATATAAAGGAAAATAGACTAAGTATAAGGAAGAAAACTTTGAAACCTGTAAGGGTATCACAGAGTCTGGAGTAATGGGAGGCAATCAGGTTCAGTCCAAGGAAAGGGAGGCAGAAACATTTCATTTTATCAACAGTCATTCACCGACATCAGGAAGGAAATAGGACTAGGGAACAGAGATGGAAGAAAATAGAACGAGGGGACACAGATAAAAGGGACCATGAAGAGAGGGCACACATGGAAGGGACCAGGACGAGGGGGCACACATGGAAGGGACCAGGACGAGGGGGCACACATGGAAGGGACCAGGACGAGGGGGCACACATGGAAGGGTCCAAGACGAGGGGGCACACATGGAAGGGTCCAGGACGAGGGGGCACACATGGAAGGGACCAGGACGAGGGGGCACACATGGAAGGGACCAGGACGAGGGGGCTCACATGGAAGGGACCAAGACGAGGAGGCACACATGGAAGGGACCAGGACGAGAGGGCTCACATGGAAGGGACCAAGACGAGGGGGCACACATGGAAGGGTCCAGGACGAGGGGGCTCACATGGAAGGGACCAAGACGAGGGGGCACACATGGAAGGGACCAGGACGAGGGGGCACACATGGAAGGGTCCAGGACGAGGGGGCACACATGGAAGCGACCAGGACGAGGGGCCACACATGGAAGGGACCAGGACGAGGGGGCACACATGGAAGGGACCAGGACGAGGGGGCACACATGGAAGGGACCAGGACGAGGGGGCACACATGGAAGGGACCAGGACGAGGGGGCACACATGGAAGGGACCAGGACGAGGGGGCTCACATGGAAGGGACCAAGACGAGGAGGCACACATGGAAGGGACCAGGACGAGAGGGCTCACATGGAAGGGACCAAGACGAGGGGGCACACATGGAAGGGTCCAGGACGAGGGGGCTCACATGGAAGGGACCAAGACGAGGGGGCACACATGGAAGGGACCAGGACGAGGGACACACATGGAAGGGACCAGGACGAGGGGGCACACATGGAAGCGACCAGGACGAGGGGCCACACATGGAAGGGACCAGGACGAGGGGGCACACATGGAAGGGACCAAGACGAGGGGGCACACATGGAAGGGACCAGGACGAGGGGGCACACATGGAAGGGACCAGGACGAGGGGGCACACATGGAAGGGACCAGGACGAGGGGGCACACATGGAAGGGACTAGGACGAGGGACACACATGGAAGGGACCAGGACGAGGGGGCACACATGGAAGGGACCAGGACGAGGGGACACACATGGAAGGGACCAGGACGAGGGGGCACACATGGAAGGGATCAGGACGAGGGGGCATACATGGAAGGGTCCAGGACGAGGGGGCACACATGGAAGGGACCAGGACGAGGGGGCACACATGGAAGGGACCAGGACGAGGGGACACACATGGAAGGGACCAGGAAGAGGGAACACACATGGAAGGGACCAGGACGAGGGGGCACACATGGAAGGGATCAGGACGAGGGGGCATACATGGAAAGGGCCAGGACGAGGAGGCACACATGGAAGGGACCAGGACGAGGGGGCACACATGGAAGGGACCAGGACGAGGGGGCACACATGGAAGGGACCAGGACGAGGGGACACACATGGAAGGGACCAGGACGAGGGGGCACACATGGAAGGAACTAGGACGAGGTGGCACACATGGAAGG
This sequence comes from Cherax quadricarinatus, assembly GCF_038502225.1. Taxonomy (NCBI): domain Eukaryota; kingdom Metazoa; phylum Arthropoda; class Malacostraca; order Decapoda; family Parastacidae; genus Cherax; species Cherax quadricarinatus. The sequence continues at coordinate 15,549 of NW_027195901.1, read as the reverse complement.
GACCAGGACGAAGGGACACCATGGAAGGGACCAGGACGAGGGGACACACATAAAAGGGACCAGGACGAGGGGACACAGATGGAAGGGGCCAGGACGAGGGGACACAGATGGAAGGGACCAGGACGAGGGGACACAGATTGAAGGGACCAGGACGAGGGGACACAGATGGAAGGGACCAGGACGAGGGGACACAGATGGAAGGGGCCAGGACGAGGGGACACAGATGGAAGGGGCCAGGACGAGGGGACACAGATGGAAGGGGCCAGGACGAGGGGACACAGATTGACAGATTGAAGGGACCAGGACAAGGGGACACAGATGGAAGGGACCAGGACGAGGGGACACAGATGGAAGGGACCAGGACGAGGGGACACAGATGGAAGGGGCCAAGACGAGGGGACACAGATGGAAGGGGCCAGGACAAGGGGACACAGATGGAAGCTGAAGTCTAGAATGAGCGATCTAGACCTCAGGAAACACTTTCACAAGGTTAGGGTAATAAAGTAAAACAATAAAGCAGAGGATGACACAGTCAAGCTGAAGCTGTACACGTCCATAGAAGGAAATATTAACCTCCTTTGAAAACGTACAAGAACGAGTTGTAAAAAGAGGAAAAGAAAAAATGAGGGATTGAGAAGAATGCGAAGAAATCTCACGAAGAGGAGATAAGAGAGAATATAAAAGAAGGATTTGGTGTGTGAGGCATTAATTTTGTGATAAGACATGTGCAACATTTAGGTATCTTTATTCCGAAACGTCTCGCCTACACAGTAGGCTTCTTCAGTCGAATACGGAGGAGTCAGTAGAAGCAACATTTACATCTCTGCTGCTTCTGCTGTCTCCTCTGTATTCGACTGAGGAAACCTACTGTGCAGGCGAGACTTGTCGATATTGTTACCATTATCATATTCATATAAATACTGATGCTACTGTCAGTGTGGTACTGATAAATACTATAAGGCCTTTGTTGTGTGGGAGTATTGTAGGAGTGGTAGTGGTGGCAGGTATTGTGGTAGATATTGTGGTGGTAATTTTAATTGTTGGTGTTGTGATATAGAGCTGCGGCTGAGGCTACAATTGTACTTTTGTGATGATGGTGATTGTACAAGTAATTATTTTCATTATTTTCAGGAGATTGTTAGATAACGCATTCCATCAGAAAATTAGTAATTACTTCCGTCCTGATAGGTGCCTGTTTCATCGCTCTTAATGATTCAGTTAGCATAAGTATGATTATAGACAGTATAATAGAACATCAACTTTAATCCAATAAGGAAGAATACAAAGTTGTTTCAAAAGCAAAGGTTCATTGAGGAATTAATATTGCCCAAGTGTCAGTAATAACAAAATCTCATAAGAATAACTCATTAGTATTCTAATTTAATATTTTTTTTTTTTATATTTTCTTTAAAAGACATGCATAGTACATAAAAGTAAACGACAAATTACATAGCGAAAACAGTGATGAAAAAATCTGCATAGTACATGTACTTTCCAATTAACATATTACATCTTAAGACACAAATCTGTACAGTAAACAATGACCATTCCAATCCTTGAAGTAATGACATTATGTCTGGAACACTAAATCTAACCTAAAGACCCCTTGGCAAGTACATCTAATTCCTGATTGTACATCCTGCCACGGAATGTACGCCTTACATTGTACATCCTGCCACGGAATGTACACCTTACATTGTACATCCTGCCACGGAATGTACACCTTACATTGTACATCCTGCCACGGAATGTACACCTTACATTGTACATCCTGCCACGGAATGTACACCTTACATTCTGAAAACACTACCCCCCCCCCTTCTTGCATGTCAATCCACCTGACACGTAACAATCTTTATATGTAACTTTATATTGTATGAAATACTTTCATTATTCCATATTGAACAACATGATACGTTCAGTATCACTCAATGTATTGATATAATATAAAATTCAATTCTACATGATTCATGTACAACGTATATCTACTAAACACCCAAACATATCACCTTCTCCAGGAAGGTATAAATATATACATATGTTACATACACTTTACAACACAACCAGTGAAACTACAAAAACTTAATCCTGTGTCATCCATCCAATAGCCTATAATACATGTTAACTCAAAGGTAACCTAAACCTACGGGCTCTATAGAGCTCCCATGAAAAAGCAATATGTAATAAGAAAACAGGATAAGTCAAGCTTTCTAAAAATATTTCACCCATATCATTAAAACCACTACTAAGATGTAAGTCTGTTAGCACAAAACATAACAGTGCATGACCTTCACACGTCGATAAATACTGAAGCCTTCCTACCACACGCAATACTTCATGTGTATATATATATTTCACATTCACACAGTGCACCCACATTGTCATTTCATTACACACATACCAATAATTTCGTTTCAGATATATAATATTCCATCACATTACGACATCTGTCGTCCTTTGTCAATTATATAATTAATAAAATTGAAGTACTTGTATCGTTCACAACACACAACCCGCTCATCACACAGTCAAAGGCACTTATGTCTCAGTACTATATTCATTCTCTTCCACACTAAACCCTTTCACATTATCCTTCTCGGGAAGCCAGCCCTCCGCGACTCCTTACATTTCACGTAAATCCCATAAATCCCTCAACCTAAAACTCCGATAGCCCTTAGTAAAAGCAGTCTCCCAACTCCCTCCGTAAATTTCAGTATTACGACACTTTGTTCTGTAAAATGTCGCAGCTAACACCTTTATCCTCTCATTCACGCCCACCTCCCTCATGGCCCATGACGTATAAATAAAATCCTTGACCAAATACGCCACTGCATTCTCCACCATCTTACTCACCCCACCTACATCCAGACTTAAAGCCCGCAACACCTGCAATCCTCCCCCACCCACTAACCTGAACACCTTTCCTAACCAGACCCGCACCACTTCTATACAGTCACAAAAATATACCGCATGAAAAATTGTCTCCATGCTTCCACACGCTCTACATTCCCCTCCCTCCCTTATCCTCCTATTGAATAGGACAACCCCAGACGGCAAAATCTCATGTAAAAATCTAAATGTGGAAAATACTGTATATATTTTCCAGAAATACAGTAGTTATTAAATGTAAATAGATGGCCATACTGTATTTAAAATTTATGCAATCGAAAACGGGAAGCTGCGCCTGCGCAGAAGGGGTCTCGCCATCTTCGTTTTGAATTGGATACAACGTTAATATAATGGGAAGAATTTTTCGTGCTCTAGAGGTTAAAATTGGATTGACCCCTCTCAAATAGGAGGCGAAATTGGTGGATGTGAATTCCTGCATAACTTGAGATATCAGACGACTGGACAAGACAGCTCCAGGAACCTCAGATAAGCTCTCTAGATTTGTGTATAATTCTGGCCAGTGTTTTCATAAATTTAGTTAGTGAGGTTTTTCTGAGTATGATACAACTTAATATACAGTCAAATTGGTGAGTGATATTAAGATATATTTTCCTTCCTTATATATAATTATTTTTAATATACAATCCACAAATTTATATATTTACCAGCATTCCTGGTGATGTATATTTCATGTAATTAATAGGTCCAGAGCAACTTGTGGATATGACAGTGGTAGGTATCGAAGGGGAACATTTTTTTGCGACCTAGGTGTCCCAAATTCCTACTTGTCTAACTGATAAATAATAATTATCTATGTTCATTTACTGTTATGTATATAATGATACATCCAAGAAAATGCAATTTTCCACATTTAATTAGCCCGTTGGTCCTTCGAACCGGATGTAATTAGTGAAGCCATTAATTAGCTAATTACTTAATAATTATATGTGAAATAACAGAAGGAGGTGGATGTTAAGTTCACAAATTTACTTAATGTGTAGTGGATTATAATAATTACGATATTAATTTTGATAAGCTAAGCTCAAGTCTGGCTAAGTTTATATTAATTTGTATAATATTAATTTGATAAGCCAATTTTGGCCAAGATTTTTATCAGTGTATGTGTAATTGATAAGCCATGTGTAGCTAATTATTAATGTGTATATTAATTTTCCTATGCCAAATTCTGGCAAGGATTATATTAATTTGTGTAATATAAATTTTGATAAGCCAAGCTGGGCTAAAGGTTTGTATTATTGCACGTTTAAAATTATATTATAATTTCTTGCATGTGTAATTGCTAAGCTCAAGTAGTTAGAATTTATTTAAAGGTAAGTTGTACTATTTACCTTTATAAAGTGCATAATTTAGTACATAATCAGTGTTATTAAGTTGAATTTGATACATTGCATCATGGCTGAAAATGAGGAAATTAATGTAGAAGACAAACATATGGAATATAGAGCAAATAAAGCATCACTGCAAGCTAGAAAGGATCATGTAACAAAAGCATACAATAAATGTTTGGAATTAATGAATCAAGAAACTGTGAATACTGATGATTTAAAATTGTATTTAGATGCTTTAGGAAATAGATATGATTCATACAAATTATATTACAACAAATATGAAGGAGATTTGTTAGTAAACTGTGTAGATGAGACTGAAGTAGATCTTATGATTAATCAGTATTATGAATTAGAGGAAAAGATTCTTTCTTGTAAAAGTCAAGCCTTGAATAAATTTAAATGTGTAAACCAGACAGTTAATCAGGCTGCTCCAACAAATAATGTCTTTGCCAAAACTCCCAGAACTATGTTTACCTGTGTTTAATCCTGGAGAAAACTGGGAGGAATTTTGGTCAATTTTTAAAGCAGCTGTGCATGACAGGAGTGACCTAGCCTGTGTAACTAAATTATTTTACCTCAAAGGACAGGTAAGAGGAGATGCTCACATACTCATACAAGCCTTTCCCAATGTAGATGACTCTTACAAGGAAGCAGTTGACTTGTTGAAGGTCACTTATGGTAATATAGAACAAAGTAGGTTGGATCTAGTGAATATCATTGTTAATTTAAAATCTCCAGATCATACTTACAAAGGTTTACAACAGTTTAGAGTTAAACTGGAGAGCACTCTCAAAACATTAAGTAATAAATATAATCTGAAGGAATCAGACTGGTTATTGAGTGCCATGGTACAGAATAAATTAAGCTGTGAAACATTGAATGACTCTCGAATAAATATCACGAAGGTTATTTTGGTCTGGAGGAAATAAGACTAGGTCTACAAGAATTAATTGTGCAGTTGCAGACCAGCCAACCAACTCATTTTAAAGATGCAACACATAATAACTCTGAGGTATCTGTCAAGTTTCACAAAGGGAAAAATTATCCCAATGGTAATAATCAAAATTCATTTCCTAAAAATAGTTGCATAGGTGCATATCAAGTAGCAAGAATCAGAAATAATGATTCTCAACAAGGTAAGAAGAATAAGTACCCTCCTAAGAGTAGCACAGTTAATAGGAAACCAGTCAAAGAAAAGATAGATTGTCTTTTCTGCAAGGGTACTCATTTTTCTAACAATTGCAATGCATATAATTCATGGAATGATAAAGTTGAAAGATTGGAGGAACTTGACAGATGTATCAGGTGTTTGGGTAATCACAATGTAAAGGATTGTTATGTCAAATTAAACTTCTGTTATCAATGTCACAAAGGAAGACACCATGTAGTCACGTGTAAAGGTCTTTATGATAATGTTGATAATGATAATGTTGACAATCCTGATACAACAGTAGCTAATGTAAAAATTGCTGCTAACGTTAATAATGATGGTTTTGCTGAAGTAGCCTTACCTGTGTTACAGGTAAAAATTGGTGATAAAAGGCATAAATTTAAAAATGTAACTGCATTATTGGACCAGGGATCCCAGCGTACTTTCATAAAACGTAAATGTCTTGATGGTATGAAAGTACAGATGGGAGATCCCACAACTTTAAAATTATCTGTTTTTTTCTCAGATAAAAGAGCTCAATTGTATGACACTGTTTATGTAACTGTCAGGTTGGGCAATGAGAAAAAACGTGTTAATGCAGTAATTGTAGATAGACTTCCAGAGAAAATATCTACAGTAGGACTTAGTAAAGCTACAGAAAGACTTTCACATAATGTAAATTTAGCACCTTCTGGTATAAGTGATGATTCTGTAGGCCCAATAAATATTTTGATAGGTAGTGACTATTATGCCTCCTTTGTAAAGGGTATGGTAAAGAAATGTTGTGTCACCCTTTTGAAGACTGCAGGAGGCCATGTAATGTATGGTAGGATTCCTCGTAATAATAATTCATGACTAGAGGAAACTACAAATACCATAACTGTGTGTCTTACTCATGAAGTCGTACCCCAGTATAATTCTTCCGTAGAGGATGGTGTTGAGCCAGTGCATAAATTGTGGGAATTAGACAGCATTGGAATAAATGTAAATGAAGAAAGTCCAGACGATTCTTTTACTCAGGAACAATACCTGAGAGATGTAAAATTTGAATGTGGACAATACTGGGTACGACTTCCGTGGAGACTGAACCATCCAGAATTGCCCACTAATTACAGAATGGCATATGGACAATTAAAAGCTCAGCTCCGCGAACTGAGTAAGACACCAGAATTGTTAACTACCTATAATGACATAATTGCTGAGCAGTTAATTAATAAATTTATAGATGAGGTACCTCCTGAGCAAGCCAAAATTTATGGTCACTATTTGCCACATCACGGAGTGAAGAAGGATTCTAAGACCACTCCTCTGAGAATTGTGTTTAATTGTAGTGCCAGGAGTAACAATAATGTACCTAGTTTAAATGACTGTTTGATGACAGGTCCGTCGTTGACGGAAAAATTAGGAGATATCTTATTAAATTTCAGAGTAAAGAATTATGCCTTTACGGCTGACATAAGTAAAGCTTTCCTAAGAGTGGGTTTACAAGAGGCTGATCGGGATCGTACTCTCTTCTTATGGCCTGAGAATCCTATTGACCCACTTAGCCCTCTGAAAACCTTTTGCTTTAGGAGCATATTATTTGGCGCTACATCCAGTCCCTTCCTACTTCAAGCGACGATAAATGCACACCTTAAACGTTTGGAAAGTCTATTGAGTAAAGTAATGAGCAAACAATTTTATATGGACAATTTCCTGGGTGTGACGTCAACTGAAGAGGAACTGTTAATGACTTATGGAGAGGCTAATAAAATAATGCAAAGTGCAAATATGCCTCTGAGAGAATGGAATAGTAATTCGTCCAAATTAAAGGACAAAATAAGTAAAGATTACCCTGGAGATGAAGTGCCAAAATGTAGTAATGTATTGGGTTTAACTTGGGATACTGAGAGAGATTTGTTAATGTTAAAACCTAATAATTACAGTATACCCAATAAATTAACTAAGAGAGTTTTGCTTGCTGAAGTTTCCAAATGTTTTGATCCACTAGGTTTAGTGTCACCCCTTACTATAAGAGGGAAATTATTAATACAGGAAGCATGGAAACTTAAATGTGCTTGGGATGAAATTCTACCTGAGGAATTCATTAACAGGTGGGATGAATTAATTGGTGATTATGAAAAAATTCCAATGTTGGAGTTCCCATGCCAGGTGGCCAATCCAAATAGGAAAAATGTACTCCACATTTTTTGTGATGCTTCAAAATTGGCATATGGAGCAGTTGCTTACCTTCAATGTAATAGTGTTATTTCTCTTGTTATGTCTAAGGCTAAAGTGTCTCCAATTAAATCACATACCTAACCTCAGTTGGAATTAACAGCCATTTACATAGATGTCAAATTAGCTAATTATATAAGAAATAAGTTGCAGGAGATAAATATTAGCGACACTGTAATTTAGTCTGATAATGTGGTATCCTTACAATGGATTAGTAATGGAAACAGTAAAATTGTGTACATATAAAACAGAGTCGTAGAAATTAATCAGTTGCAAGAGAAGTATAATAGTTTGGGTCAGCATATGTTAACATTTAATCATATACCTGGCGAGGAGAATCCAGCTGATTTCTTGTAAATTTCTTCGTAAATGCTGTATCATGGTTTAAAGGACCGAGCTGGTTGGTAAATAAAGCTAATTGGCCTGTACAAAAGGCGTATATTGCTCCTGTTGAAATTACTGTGACCACCGCTCCAATTGTTTGTCCTTCCTTAGCGATTGATATAAATAGGTATTCTTCTTTACCCAAACTAATCAATGTAACTAAATTGGTGTTTAAATTTCTAAACAAGATGAATATTTCATATAAGTTTTCACATCCTCTTGAATATTGGATAAAGAGGGTACAGGAGGAAATCTATGGAAATGAGATTAAATTGATGATGGAAAGAAAAATTGTGAAACGTTCCATAATAGAGAAATTGGGGCTGTATTTAGAGAACAATGTAATTAGGTGCAGAGGTAGGTTACAAAATGCTGAATTGGGTGATTATGCTAAACACCCTATCTTATTGCCCAAAACTCATCATCTAACAAATTTAATTGTGCTAAATGCCCATAAAAATGTAATGCATGGTGGGGTACAAGATACCTTAAATTGTATTAGGGAAACTTTCTGGATTCCACAAGGACGGCAAAGTGTAAAAAGGGTGATTAAATCTTGTGTAATATGTCGCCGTGGGGAGGCCAGATCCTATATGTACCAAGGTCCTCCACCATTGTCAAATGAGCAATTTGAGTCGTTTAGCAACGAACTTCGCCCAGCAGCAGTGTGGAAAATACCGTATATATTTTCCAGAAATACAGTAGTTATTAATGTAAATAGATGGCCATACTGTATTTAAAATTTATGTAATGGAAAACGGGAAGCTGCGCCTGTGCAGAAGGGGTCTCGCCATCTTGGTTTTGAATTGGATACAACATTAATATAATGGGAAGAATTTTTCGTGCTCTAGAAGTTAAAATTGAATTGACACCTCTCAAATAGGAGGCGAAATTGGTGGATGTGCATTCCTGCATAACTTGAGATATCAGACGGCTGGACAAGACAGCTCCAGGAACCTCAGATAAGCTCTCTAGATTTGTGTATAATTCTGGCCAGTGTTTTCATAAATTTAGTTAGTGAGGTTTTTCTGAGTATGATACAACTTAATATCCAGTCAAATTTGTGAGTGATATTAAGATATATTTTCCTTCTGTTATGTAATTGTGTTTATATATAATTATTTTTAATATACAGTCCACAAATTTATATATTTACCAGCATTCCTGGTGATGTATATTTCATTTAATTAATAGGTCCAGAGCAACTTGTGGATATGACAGTGGTAGGTATCGAAGGGGGGCATTTTTTTGCGACCTAGGTGTCCCAAATTCCTACTTGTCTAACTGATAAATAATAATTATCTATGTTCATTTACTGTTATGTATATAATGATACATCCAAGTAAATGCAATTTTCCACTCTAAACATTACCTCCCGGACAACCGGTTTTACACGTAATTGTTTTAGATGCATCCATATTTCGTTCCACGCATACATAGGGTATGCCCCTTCAACAGCAGCCACCACTGACATACCTTCCACTCCTTCGAGGACCCGCAGTTTAACACATGACGAGTCCCCCACTGTCATTAAAACCTCATCATGGCCTCAGCAACTATTAAATCCCTACCCCCCCACCACTGTTGCATATCCTTACGTACTCGCACAAGTCCACCTCCCCTCCCGCCCCCCTCCCTTATAAAACTTCGTTTTAGGTACACGCTCATCATCCTTTTTTCCAGAGGTATAAGTCCCAGCCCTCCCCGACTGACCGGAAGTGTTAACACCACTCTACTTAACCATTCACAGCCCGTTCCCCATATAAACCTAAAACTCCATGTTGTAAACATTTCACCTCACGTCACATCAGCGGGTACATGACAACCACATGCCATAACTTACTGTACAATAGCACGTTCATCACTATTACTCTTTGATGCAGCGTTAGTTGCGCCGCCCTCAAACCACCAAGTCTTTTCAATACTCCATCCACTATTCGCACCGAATTCACCTCTTGAGCCACCCGTGTATTTCTCACATAAATTATCCCACATATCAATAGTTGATCCGCCACCTTCCACCCACCCCCTACCACCTCATCCCCATGTGTACTATCCCTTAGGTCTAGAAACTTAGTCTTCTCAACATTAATTTTCATACCTGAAGCCTCCCCAAACACATCCACCACCTTACCCACCCTAAGCAAGTCCCTATTACCTCTCACCAAAACAGTCGTGTCATCCACATAACCTACGATACCAGCCCCCCCTTTCCCCCCGGTCATTACCCTCCCCACCTCCCGCAACACACCTCCGAATGGCCCTATAAAATGGATCCTGTATACATGCAAACAATATTTGCGATAATGGGCAACCTTGTCGCAGTCCCCGTCGCATCTATATTTTAACTCCTAGCCTCCCGTTAACCTGCACCCTCATCGACGCCCCCTGATACAATAATTTTGCCCAAGATATTATTTCTTCCCCAAAACCTTGCCAACGCATGAACCTCCATAACGCTTCCCTTTCCACCAATCTAATGCCAGTACACTTCCATCATCCAACTCCCCCCGTTTCTCTATAAATTCTCGAATCATGCCATGCCCTTCATACATTGACCTTCCTGGCACCCCATATTGCCCCCAATCAATTACCTTGCCTGTCACCCTCTTGATTCTGTTCCCTAATATTCTAGCGAACAACTTATAATCTCCACACATAAGCGAAAGTGCCCGATAATCCATTACCGTTGACTGCTCCCCTTTCGGTACCAACACCACAACGGCCGTCCATTGCTGCTCTCCCATTACTTCAGCCGCCTTAAGTATGTTAAACAGCCTTACTAAAAAACCCCTCAGAACTCCCCAATTCCTTACGTAAAAATCATTTGGCAGCCCATCTATACCCGGTGCCTTTCCCAAGCTCACTCCTGACAATGCCTGCCAAATCTCACACTCTGTAATCGGCCCACCTAATGCCACCCGATCTTGACCATCAAGCTCACGCTGCACATACCCTCCCATTTCCCCCAATGCCACTTCACGGATGCCCACGCTTTGCGTATATGACTTAAACCAAGCGTCTACATATCCACTCATACCCTCTGTTGTTACCAATGCCTGACCCGCTCAATACCCTTCCATCCCTACATGTACGTTTAACCACATCATCTCCGTCGTCACTCTCCTCTTTCTCTGGCCCCTTAACACGCAAGCCGACGGCCGATCACCCCATAGCACTTCTTCCAATCCTCCCATAATTTGTGCACCATCAAAACGCTCGTTTTGCAATACCCTAATACTCTCCTTTAAACCCTCAATGTCCTGCACTGGATAACTTGCTCCTCCTAGTGCATAACAGTCACGCAGCTGCCCTTCAAGATATCTTTGAAACCCATACTTTAACCGATTATATTCCCTCCCACGACAAATATAATATTCTCTGATACGATTTTTAGCCACCGAATCCCACCAATTTACCAGTTCATCATCCCCCGGCGCCTCATCCACCAACAGTTCCCACAATTGAGCAAACGACTGACGACATTCCTCACACTGCAAAAGCTTCATATTTAACTTCCAAAAACCTTGACCCCTTCTAGGTAATCCCTTCCATTCTAAGTCCACCATTACTCCTCTGTGATCCGAAAAAACCGCATCCACCACACGCACTCTGCTCACTATTACTTTTCGGGGCACGGACAAGCGATCCAGTCTTGCCGCATATCCACGTCTAACAAAAGTATGTTCTACAACCCCACCCCCCAACGTCCATTAACCCCACCCCATTTAATAATTCCCCCAAAATCCCCGAACAGTACCCTGCCCCTCTAGGTTCCACGTCCTTACGCCTTATCACACAATTCCAGTCACCACCAATTACAGCTACACCCGTCAAAGCACGCAAATAATATACTGGGACATCCTTCACAAATTTATTCTTAATACGCACATCTCCCTCTGCCGGACCATACATACACACCAAACTCATCTGTGCCCTACCCCACCACCCATCTACACGAATCACCCTCCCCTCCCCACCCTCACAATGCCTCACTACGAACGGGCTAGTTTCCCTTACCAGGATGGCAACTCCTCCTTTCAACCTTATCACATGCTCCACATACACATTATACCCATTCACCTTCAACTCATAGCCTGGTCTGTAGTTGTGTTCCTGCACGAACACCACAACACTATTACACACCAAATATTCACTAAACCATACACACTTTCTCTCTGATCTCAATCCATTAATGTTCAATGTCATGCACTTGAAGCTTACAGAGTGGTTTTTCTTCTTGACCCTAGTACTGTCTTGCCACCAGATCGTTTCGTGACACCTCAATCCCTCTCCTCCCCTTTAGAGATGCTCTTAACCAACTCCTGCCCCTTAGGGCCACTGTGTCCTCTCTGCATAACTTCTGCCCAGGACTTTTTGCCAGTGCGCTGAGCACGCGTGATCACGTCCTCAGAGTCAGATAGCGCAGCAGCGCGCTTCCGTGATGCTCCCTCTGCTTGCATCATGTCGTCTGTTACAGTGTCCCGGTAGACCTCCACCTCTACCGCTTGCATCAAGACATTCTTATCACACTGTGCAGACCACATATCCTGTTCCACGCCCTGATCCACAGCAGGCCCAAGAACTAGGTCTGGACTCCCAACCTTCCCAATACTCTTGTCAGCCAATAACACATTTAAAGCCATGGCTAATGAGTCTTCCACATCGCTATCACTCTCATTCGGGGTGTTCTCTTCAAACACCTGAGCTGCGTTCAATGAAGGGGTGTCCCCCCCCTCGTCACACCTGCTGACTCCATCTCCTCCGCTCTCTCGACCTCCTCACTCCAGGACCCACCTTGTGTAGGCAGAGTCGCATAAGGCAAATCTTGCTCCTCACCCTTCTCTGCTGCTTTATGTCGTTGCCGTTGTTCCATGTTGCCACGCCTCCTTCCACACACAGCCACTAGGTGATCATATGACCCACACAACCGACAGGTCCGGCGTTGCCCAGTGTATGTCACAAACACCTGGGTCCGAAATTCTGGCAGCACTACGTACGACGGAATAGGGTAATGTAACGTCATCTTCACGGAATACGTTCCTTCGGGTATCCCCGCGTATGGCCCAGTAGTCCACTTCCCAACAGTGGTCATATGTACTGTACCATATTTACCCATCGCAAGACGGATGTCAGAATCATCCGCCTCAAAAGGCACATTTCTAATCTTAACCCATGTGTAATGGCGAGAAACGTCGTGAAGTCGCACGGTCACAGCGGAGTTAACTGTCACAGTAACCTCCTGGTACTTGTCCACCACCGCCTCATACACACTTGCCAAGTTAAACTTGACAAAGATCATCGTCGTGCCATTCAGCGCTATACTCCACATATCTCCTCGTTAGCAATACCACATGTATCTCGTATGATTGCAGGTAGTAGCAGGTCCATAGAAGTTCCTGTCACAGCCCGATGGATAAGCTCAACACAGACTGTGTTTATGCGTCTCCGGCTGGCCTGCGCCATGCTGTGAAAATATAACTGCCACAAATCAACGCCAGGGGCAGCAGCAGCGCACGTCCTCACTACTCAAAGGTTGAGAGACGAAATGAGGTAGCTTGCCTGAAAACAGCAGAGGGGTGCAGAGCACAACCGCACTCTACCGTGGTCAGGCAGCGAATGTGTAATTTAATATTATCCTACCTGGACACATGAATCACTGAACAGGTGAGGATTCAACCCATGACAGTGACTCTTGAATCTTGCCATGAATTCAAGCCCCATTCGTTTCTTGATTTCCTTGCAATGTTGTTATTGCAATTTCGTGAGTCTGGACATACGACGCTCTGATACACTGTACCTCTGCTAATATAACTGTAATTTACACACTGAATTACAACGGATGATGACCCACCAAGTAACGAAGTAAGTCACAATAACTAGCACACTATTTGTCGAAAGTTCTCAGAGCAAAGTCACACTAGTTAGCTATTAGAATTATTAAGTAACTTAGTAACTTAATCACTGACAGCGATGATGCACAGGTTAGGATTAAGCAACATTTGTTGTGCAAAAAACCTTCCCCCAGCACGGGTTTAAAAGTATCATTAACAACTCATAAAATTAAGTGACTGTTTCCTATGTTACAAAACTCAGAAAATGTCCAAGTAATATACCAAACTGTTAGTTAATGTTAACTTTAGTATTCAGTAAACCAACTGATCTTACAAATGTCTGTTGCTATAAGCTAATCGTAAGGCTTCCTGAAATTTTCTGCATAACCAAGGGACTTTCTATAAAGTGTGCCAATGTTTCTATAACGCATGTCAAGCTTTTTATTACGTATGTCAAGCTTTCTATAACGTATGTCAAGCTTTCTATAACGTATGTCAAGCTTTCTATAACGTATGTCAAGCTTTCTATAACGTATGTCAAGCTTTCTATAACGTATGCTAAGCTTTCTATAACGTATGTCAAGCTTTCTATAACGTATGTCAAGCTTCTTATAACGTATGCCAAGCATTGTATAACATGTCAAGCTTTCTACAACGTATGTTAAGCTTTCTATAACGTATGTCAAGCTTTCTATAACATATGTCAAGCTTTGTATAATGTATGTCAAGCTATCTATAACGTATAAGCTCTCTATAACGTATGCCGAGCTTTCTATAACATATGTCAAGCTTACTATAACGTATGTCAAGCTTACTATAACGTATGTCAAGCTTTCTATAATGTATGCCAAAAACATCAACTTATCTTATATCAATATTAAGCAAATTTATAAAGATAATAACATGTGTACTTTTATCAAGTGGTTATGACTATGTATTTATGGGCACAGTATATCTACTTGAATCTTTTCATTCTTCTTCAATCACACTTAAATTCGCGAAACTTTATGGTGAAGAACGCGGCTCTCACTGTCAACCAAACATATAAGTTGTAATAAAGTTGGTAGAATTACCGACAATATGTAAAGTAAAAGGACACAAGTGCAACTAATGTGACATTTATTGTGGCAACGTTTCGCTCTCCAGGAGCTTTATCAAGCCATTACCTGGAGAGCGAAACGTTGCCACAATAAATGTCACATTAGTTGCACTTGTGTCCTTTTACTTTACAACTTAGCAATTATGTCTTGTTGAAGGGATTTAAAGTGGTAAAGAAGCCAATAGAGACCGTAGAGACTAGTACTCACCTAGTTGTACTCACCTAGTTGAGGTTGCAGAGGTCGAGTTCTAGCTCCTGGCCCCGCCTCTTCACTGGTCGCTACTAGGTCACTCTCCCTGAACCGTGAGCTTTATCATACCTCAGCTGAATTCTCTAGATGGAATCAGTCTTACAGTATGAGAGATGCCATAATTTATTGCAGATAAATGCCGTATTATGTACCACAATGCATGATTGCAATAGAATATACCTTGGTTCAGCAGAAACGACGTAGGGCAGATGTTTCTGATTGTGTGTGTGTGTGTGTGTGTGTGTGTGTGTGTGTGTGTGTGTGTGTGTGTGTGTGTGTGTGTGTGTGTGTGTGTGTGTGTGTGTCTGTCTGTCTGTCTTTCCAAACTCAACCAGAAATATTACATGTTATTGTACATAAAGGATCAGTGGTAACTG